>NW_022900939.1:45419472-45461168 GCF_012274545.1 Fukomys damarensis
CACACCTTTTCATCTTTTTCTAGAATTAATTGGCAATGAACTTGACACAGGTTTGCACACATTGGCTTGATTGGAAATCAAATGGGGTAGGACAGATAGATGCAGAGTGGATCTCTGATTTTCCAACACATTATTTCTCATGCAAAGTAATTGAGCACGGGGGTGTACGGAGGAGAATAGAAAGTTTAGATGGGGATGTGGAATGCGTATCAAGAAGCCTATGGACATGTGAGTAACTTGTCTGAAGTTACACACACAGGGAGGTGGGTCAGGGTTGTTTGTCACTGGAGCACAGGCCTGCTCTCTTCACTTCAGTGACAGTTGTCTTGCTAAAAGGTGGCCTTCACACAAGGAGAACTAGGCAGGCAGCAGGCAAATCAAGTGGCTCCTTTAAGAAACTAGTTCTAGGGGTCTGTTTGGAGCAGAAACCCAGTTTAATTGACTTCACTTCAGCCAGTGTGCATGTGACATGCACCACGCATCAGACCCCGTGCTCATGGCTCAGGTCACCAAGAGCAACTAGACACAGCTGCACTCAGAGGGTCCAAGGACCAGGGAGGAAAAGAATTACAAGATGTGAGGGGCGGGGAGTAAGAGAGGACACAAAAGGGTTAAGATGTGTTAGGTACAGTACCAACTCCCAGTGACGAAGGTAATCATTATGTAGTATGGACATGTACTGTACTAATGAAAATAAAATTTTAAAAAATTGCAATTACGGAACAGCGTAACATGACCTAATTTTTTTACCAAACCTCACCAGATTGTGGCAGCAAATGAAATCCCATTTGATAATGATGTATTTTCTGAGTACCTTATCCCCTTCAAGTCCCCCACCACCAGGACACAGTTCCACGATGACAGATAACAGATGTTTGCACGTAAATTCTCTCCACAGCTCTGCCGGGCCACGATGCCCTTCCAGGTGCTCTCTCAGGAGCATGCTACCTGTGCAGCACCCACCCGCCAAGTGTGCTACACACCTCTCTCTTTGCCCTGACACTCGGCATTAACAGGTTCTTAAAGAAGGCTTTGTGAGGTCCTGATAGACTTGGCTTTCTGCTCTCCAGCTGTCCTTGGCACTCATCCAAAAGTCTAGTCTCCTTCAGCTTTGGAAGGCGCAGGCAGAAGGCAGTGGCCGAGGAAGTAAGGAGAGCAACAAATGGGAAGATTGTGACTCTGGGGAACAGGATGGAGGAAGTCTCCCTTATAAGAGAACAAGATGAGGGGTAGAGACAAAGCTGTCTTCAGGAGTAAAGGGAAATAAAAGCTTTCTTGTCTCAGTGAAGCCAAAGCATGCTGTTTGCTGCTAATGAAAGGTAAATGGAGGAAACTGAGGGGAACGTTGAACGCTCTCATTAGCTGTCACGAAGCTACATTCCTGAGCTACAACATATAGGATCAAATCCTGACTCCTGTCACTCACGACAGCACAGACTTAAGCATATTGCTTAATTGGAGCCTCAATTTTCTCATCTTTAAATGTAAGAAAAGCATTCCCATTTACCTCACAGGACAGACACTATTAATACTTGAAAGTATGGAGGGTACAGCCTGGTGTACAACAAAAGTGACAAGTGACTTAGGGCCAGAGATTTCGGTCAGTGGTGCCTCCACCTGCCCTGCAAGCGCAAGGTCCTGAGTCCAATCTCCAGTACAAAAGAATTCCCAGACCGATACCTTTCTGAATTAGGTATTTGCAGAAGGTGCTGGGATGTTATTTTAATATTTGTTCCACGTGATCCTGACATAAGTAATGAGCAAGTTGTACTTTGAAAACCACTGCCTTATTTATTCTTCATGAAAATGTCTGTCGGCCAATCTTTCTCCGCTATAGACACTGATCAGAGGATGTAGGTTTCCCTGCCCTTCGTCTCCTTAGTGGTTCCCTTTGCAAACTCTACTTACCTTACTTATTCATCCTTGTGTTTTTCCCCATGAGACAGCAAGCTCCTGTGGGCCAGAATTTATCTGTGTGCAGCACCAGGGACATGGCCTGGACCGTAAAAGATATTCAGTTGTTAAATAAATGAATTATATAAATTGTATCCCCAAAAAGTGATACAAATGTTTATCAAATAAAGTAAATAATTCTATTTTATTACAAGAAGCCATTGCAAATGTCTTGAGAAATGTCACTTGTCACAGGATAAGTGTCGCTTGTCCTACGAGGCAGGACAGAGCAGCAGAAAGGAAGCGACCAGCTGAGGAAACTGGGTTGCAGAGGAGAGAAAAGAAGGGTGTTGGGGAAACAGGAAGAAATGAGGAGGAGGAGACGGTTAAAGAACGGGGAGCAGGTGCTTCCCCTCTGTGCTCTAGAGCAGCAGCTCCAGGCACTCGGAACCCTGCCTCATCTCCCCCGTGAGCCTCGCCGAGCACTCGGCCTGGGACCACACTGCCCCTCTCGTCTCCGGAGTGGGACAGGAGCACACTGCACTGAGGCTGGCGGCCACCACCCTCTGCCCCCTGACAGGGTCCCGTGCGGGGCGGGGCTTCCTCCTGACCTGGGGGCCTGAGAGTCACCAGAGCCCCGGGGCCACTCACACCTGTTCATGATTTGTGCTCTGAATTAAAAGGCCCATTCTTTTTCCTATTTAAGATTATTTGCCTGAAAATTAATTTCTTTTATGCTTTATTTTACTTAAAAAAACATTTTTCTTCTATTCCTATTTTATCTCATATTAAAAGCTATTTTAAATTATTTTTATTGAGGCAATGTACATAAATTAACACAGATTATAGATCTTAGTATTAAATTTTATTCTGAATTTTGAGCCTATGAGTTTTACAATAATTTAGTTTTCTATTTGCATCAAGTAGTTCAAAATATTCAAAGCATCTCTAACTGTCAGTGATTTTTCTCTCTCCATGAGATGATGATTTTGGTTCCACTTGGCGGAGTTTATGTATCATAGTCTGGAAAAATTCCAAAACGTTTAGTGTAATTGTTTTTCTTCCTAGAAGCAACTGGCAATGTATTTTCTCAATTGTAAGAGTGCAAACCAAAGCATTTTTGTCATTACCGTGATCACTGATTCAGTTAAATTTTCTTCAGTCTTTAAATTGGAAATGCTTTCATTGAAACATTAATAAGAAATGGACTCAAAATCGAAGGAGGGCTAGTTACTCTTCTTTAGTAAACTTAGATGGCAGGCATTCATCAAGTCCACTTTTATGTTCATTGAATTTCTAAAATGTTTCTTGTCTGGGTGATCTCCAAAGTGAAATTTTCCTTGATCTAAGAATATCCCTTGACTTTTTTTCTTTTTCTAGAGGAAATTTTGAAGAAGAGAGGGCCATAGCTGGCAAGAGAACATAGGAAGGACATTTAGAGGGAAAGAGGTGTACATGAAACGTCAGAATCCATGAAGACTAAACCTACAGAGTGGAATGAGAAGTAGATGTTCTGATCAGAGTGAAGAAAGCTGCGGGCATGGACACACAGCTGTGCCCTAGTTGGCACAAAAGTGCAAAACCAGAGAGGTGATGAGCCGGGCTCCCTGGGCCACACTCAGCCTTGGTACCCTCAGAGGAGTGAGAATCTTTAGAACGTTGGTTCGGGAAGTGCTTCTGAAATTTAAATCCTCTTTTGTATCTCTACTAATCTACTCTCCATACTTTTAAGGAAAATCTAGGATTGTTACAGACTTCACTGGGTCAAACATAAAACAATATCAATTCTGTAACTTTGAGCTATTTTTTGCTTTTTAAATAGCCTCAGTTAAAATGCATCACCAAGAAAATGACGTGTTACAAATAATGAATCATGCAGAAACAGTAGTGTTTAGAAAACAAGGAAACTATACACTTTTCATTGACATTAGAAAATTTTATAGGAGGAATCCTTCAAGGTAACACATTGTAGCAATGATGGGAACACAGATGGCTTTTCCTGAGCAGAGTTTGCTACAGTTCACCCACAGCCTAAGGGGAGTGAATGTCCACGCTGCAGCACCACCAGAAACTGGACTATGTTCAAATTTTGGTAACTTGATTATTCTGCAATTGTGTTTTTCCATATGGTTTTTCGGCTTGAAGAATTTTACTGCTCCAAAATATCTACCTGAGTCCAGATACTGGTTAAGAGAGGATCGATACCTTTACCTGTGGAGTCTGGCCTGAGCTCAGTGGGACGAGGTATAAACACACCTGAGCTGGTGAGCAGCAAACAGCACATAAGTGCACAAAGTGAAGGGTAGCGTTCGCTAGTATCTGAAATTTTGAAGCTGAACACATGTGGGTTTTAGAAGCTCAATTCTTGAAACCCACATTGGCCCTGAGAGGGGTGGTTCCACCCAGAGCTCTGCCCGATGAGACTACAAAGAAATGAGATTTGCTATTGCAATCTCACATGAGGACAGCAGAGCCGAGCTCGGTGGCTTTCATAATCCATTTGTTCTAAGTGAGCAGCTAGATGTCACCAAGAAATGCTCCAGAGACTTGGTAAGCCCTTGAGCCTTAACCTGGGTGGGCTGCTGGCTGCACCGGGAGAGAACAGGCTCTTCCTCATGCCCAGCCGGATAAGGAAACAGTAAGTAAAGAAATAATGTGTCACTGCAGTATGTGAAGACTTTAGCTTTTAGCGGTGCTGCTGGTACATCTCACAGGCCCCAGAGACAGGAGGGGCCTGGATGTGGGAACCTCACCCGTGACAGGCAACCCTCGGCCTAGCAGGTCCCTGTCACCGGCTCTGGGCACAACCTGGCCGTGGGGCCCCTGCCTCAGCTGGGCTCAGCACCTACCTTGGCTCTTTCTCTGGAATCTTCTGTTGGGGTACTCTGGCTGTTTCATTCTCGGGGAAAACTAGCCAAACTCCCAACACCTGACACCAATGACCGCTCCTTGACTGTCAAAATATCGATATCTGATCCCAGAGACCACCCTGGGACACCATCCAGAGTGGGGTCCCCTGAAGTCCTCGGAAAGGCCTGCGGGTCTGGGGTCACTTTCTGCATGGCCAGGCCAGCCAGCTCCTGGAGGAGATAAATGTTCCAGGCACTGTGGGTGTGTCCATGTTGCCTTGGTGTGACAGAGTGCCTGACCTTTGGATTCTGCGCCTGATTGGGTTTTTACACTCTTAGAACCCTGGGACTGTACTAAAGTGCACTGACAACCTAAAGAAAGATGGCTGTGCTGTGAGGGAAATGTATGAAGATCACCATGTTTTTAAACAGCAGTTTCATAAATTTGCCAGTTGTGCGAGATATGTGGACTGACAAGGACAGCTCTGCGTCTCCGGACAGTTTCATCCACATCGCCTGGTGTATAATCTTTGAAATATATTTTCCTGCATTTTCTTACAACAGACAGGGAGCTAAAACAATCACACTACCAATGAGACCCTAAGCCAATCTTTGTGGGCACCAGATGCTGGCCAGCCTCTCTGAGGTGCACCTTTGCTGCCATCTGCTGATACGCAAGCCAGGCGAGTCCCACTTGGCTGCTGTGCAGAAGGCAGAGGTGTCTTTAGAGACAGCAGCAGCAGCACCGACCCTCACGGGTCAGAGTGTGCCAGCCCCAGGAAGGTTCTTTTAAACAAAAGTTCTGAGATGGCGCTGACTGTTTACTCTGTCTAGTTCTTCAGAGCAATTCATGAAAATAAAAATGGACAAAATAAATGGAGAAAAAATAAAATAGAGAAAGTTTAGAATAGACAAAATATAAAGACAAGTTCAAAGCAGGATAAACATCTCCGTACACAAGAAACAGAAAAACTCAAATGCGCTAAACATTAAGGCAAATTGTTACTGGTTAGAAAGTCAATACTTGCTGGGTTGAAAATTCACTTAGCTGCTACCTATATTGCAAGTTAGGTCAACAGAGAACTGATTTTTGCATTTATTTTAAAAGTCTAACAGAAAGAGAAGGAGGGTGGAAGGGAGGGAAAGGGAGAAAGAAAAGAGTAGCAAACAAACCAAACATGGCCACGATCTACAGTACAGAGGCCAGCCTCCCGCCGGTGGGAGGAGGGCACAGGAGCGGTGTGCCCGCGCGCCCTGTGGATCAGCTCCGACTCCTTCACCCCGCCAGTCCCTGCGCTCTCAGCTGCGTCGCGCGGCACAGGCTGCATTTGCACACAAGCGCTGCTCCCACGCTCCCAGCACAGCACTGTCCCGGTGCTCTCTGCAGGCTGGTGACTCCTGTTTCCCAAATTTCACAGATCAAACACACTTCCTTAGATAGAAGCTTTCTGCTTCTCTCTGGAAGGCAAAGCAAACCATCTTACCTACAGGTTTTTGAAATATACCACTGGAAAATTATGAGACAGATGTATTCAAACACGGACAGCACACAACAAAAACCGAGACAGGAAAAGCCAAAGAAATTAATCTTCCAAATTGAAATGTGCAAAAATCATAAAACCACCTCTAGGTAACTTATTCAACTCCTCTTCACTCTTCACCTCATGGAGAGATTATAGGTAACCTTCTGTTTATATGGCCTTCCAAAGGCAAGGACTTAGCCTGATCTTTTTGTTGTATTTTCTCATTGTTAAAAAAGACATAGGCTTCTGGTTAAGATGACTCTGTAACTCCCCATGGTGTCAAACACAGCTACAATGGAGAAAATAAAATCAGACAACACAGAGACAAGTTCAAAACGCGATAAACATCTCCCAAGACAAGAAACACGAATTCAAAGCAGCACACAAGCTAAAACTGCTGGCTTGCCAAGGTAAGTCTGACACACAGAAGAAGCCCCATGTCTGTGGGAGGGAGGAAATAAACAGCTGCTGAAGAACAGCTGTGAGAGATTTAAAACAGAAGTAGCCACGTAGATGATCAATGGACGAATGAAAGACATAGGTGTAGATAGATGATAGATAGTGATAGATAGATAATAGATATGCAGATAGGTAATAGATGACAGGTATGTAGATAGGTAGATGATAGATATATAGATAGATGATAGATGGGGAGCCAGAGAGAGAGAGATGATAGACAGAGAAAGTGTGCATGGAGCACTATGTACACAGCGAAAGACGCCATCCTGACTCTGACTCGGGAAGAGGACAGAAGCCAAAACATGAGGACCCGCCCTACTCAGAGGACCCTCCATCAGCGCAGTGGTGGATGAGAGGACCCAGTCAGCATCGCCACAGTCAGACTACCGATAGTGACTGTCCCAAGAGTTTGGTTTCAGTGTCAGAGGCTAAACAGGGATCTTACTCAGGATTAGGTACAGCAGAAGACAGGAAGAGAATGAAGGGGGAAAAGAGAAAGAACACAGACACTTCCCATTCAAAATAAGCCCTCACGGAACAGTGCCAGGACACACGGTACCACTGAAAAATAAACCAAGAAAAACCATTCTAAATAAAACAACTATGAGTCTAATAAAAATACCAGGTTTTTTAGGATGTTGAAAAGCATTAATTAATATTTTTCAGTTAAAAAGAGAGATTATAAAAATGGGCAGAAACTCAACACAAAAAATACTCAAAATCTTAGGAATGGAAAAAATTTATGGATCTTGGAGGCTTAAACTTAGTGTGGTGGCATAACTCTGTCTAAATCATCTCAGCACTGTGAATGGCCGAGGCAGGAGGGTTTCAAGTTTGAGCCAAGCCTGGGCAACTTAATGATTTAGCGAGATCCTGTGTCAAAACTTTTTTTAAAAAAGAATTAGGAATATAATTCAGTGAGAAGATGTAAAAGTCCTGGTTTAATCGCCAGTAGTGAAAGGAAGCGGGGAAGGGAGAGGAAAAGAGAGAGGAGGAGGAGGAAGAAGAAGGAGGAAAAGAGAGAGAAGGGGGGAGGAGGGAGAGCAAAACTTGAGCTTAATAGGATAAATTCTAATCTGCAGACAGTGAAAGATATGCGGTGCTTAGGAAGACTACAGAACATTGAAATTAAGACAATCGTTTCTGAAAATGAAAACACAATTTAAAAATTTAGAGGGCGCATTATAGTTTCTTTAAAATGCCTATATAAGTACTAGAAATAGATTTCAGGGATTACAAAGAAGAAACATTCAGTGTAATTCATATAAGAATTTTCCCAAATGAAAGGAATATATAATTTTTGAGATCAAAAGTACACTTGTAGTCTTGAGACATGTGCTCAGCAATCCACCACCCTATGCTCGTTACTGCAGATGGACAGAAGATGTAACCACTGCCGAAGAGAAAGGGAAAGTAACAAAAGAGAGGCTTTGCACTGAACGGAGAGTGACTTCTCTTCTGCAGTAGGTGGAGGAAGGAATCAGATACTGTGCTTAAAGTTCTAAGAGAAAAAAAAATCAATCCACCCTAAACTTCCAGACAGTTAAACCATTACTAGGGGCGAACTGAAGTGTGAAGTGGCTATGGGTTTGCTGCTCACAGATGTAAAAAGTACGGACTTCCCTAGCAACGTGACCACCAGGTGTGCTAGGAGAAAGGGATGGGAACCTAGGACCAACCAAACAGTGCCCTGATTCTTTTCTCTTAAAAACAAAACAAAACTGAATTTGTCTTAACAGGTTAAATTGAAAAACGTTATATGTTCACTGTCTAAAATTTAGAAAATACAAATAAGCAAAAGATGCTAATTAAAAGGTACCCTTACTACAGAAGGCAGAGGTAGCCACTGGCAATATTAGGGAAGCATTCTGCTATTATCTGAGTCTTTTTAATGATGCTATTTGACCCAGTTTGACCCATCATTTTTATGTTTAATTCAAATATATTTCCATGTTAGAAATTATTCTGCTTTACCTCTTATTTAAGAGTTGGGAAGCATTAAATTTTATAAGGTACTTGATTTAATTAATTAACAAACCCATTCTTCACTTCTGTCATTTTTGCAGCCCTTTCCTGGGGTTGAACATCCTAAATTCCCTCTTTGAATGGTCTTGCACAGCTTTACAAAGAAATTTTCTTCTTCTGATCAAACTGTTTCAGCCTATGTTGTTTAAATAAATACTATAGCTCGAAAGCACAAAAATGTTAAGAACACTGAAAAAAATCTTTCATCGCATTTTGGCTTTTAAAATAATACAACTTGAATGTTTGATTTTGATTTCCATCATAAGCAATATTGGCAGAAGTAGAAGAACACTTCAACTTGACTGCATAATTTATTTTTGTGAAAATCTCTTTAAAGATCCCACTCTAGTTAGCAAACAATTGCTTTAACTTGAGTTTTAATATTAGCACTGTATGATTTATGCACATGAAATAATGCAATTCTCACTAACCATTCATGAGCTAAGAATGACTCTTTCCCTTCTGTGGATAATCATACTTCCAGAGAGGAAGGTTAAGTGGCCTAGGATCACTCAGCCAATCAATGGATTATCTCAAAATATGATCCTGGGGTTTTTAAATCACTGGACTCAGCCAACCTCAGTGACCCTGAAAAGTCATAAAGAATGCACACTTACATTTTTCCTTGAGTGATTTATGTAGCATGATGTCTAATTTATTTATAGACAATTATTTTTTCTTACAAAACACAGTGGTTCCTAAACAAATTAAAGACATTTATAAAATGAGTAAGACCATCCTTATAGGAAAAACTCTGGTAGATGTAGAGTACAAATTTCCAAACTGATGCATAAACTAAGCCAACAGCAGAATCAAGTATTTTGTGAAGGGTCAGGGAGAATGGGAGGAGTAACAGAAAGCGAATAGACTTAATTAGCCACATCAGCAGTGCAGACAGTGGCTTTGCAGACCCTTGCAGTGCACAGCTCATTCAAACAAGAAACCATGGAATTCAAGAATGTTCAGAACAGAATGTGAATTAGAAGCAACGTTGGTAAACTAGGGTGGGGGCCAAAAAAGTAGTGCAATGATTTTCTGAAGCAAACTTATCAGATTTGTATTTCCAGGGAAGAGGAGAGAAACAACCAGCCCAACAGCTATGCCTTTAGGAGGAGGGCAACAAAAGGGAAAGGTTAGAGTTTTTTCCCATTTGAGTAAGTCTGCAAAATTTTTTTAAAGTATGAATAAATTATTTAACCAATGATTTTTTTTAGTAAAACTGTTTTTTTGTTTGAAAAGTAGAATAACCAACAGCTGAAGCTTGCTAGGAACCTCCCTGGTTTTTGCACTGAAAGTCTTCTATTCTGGGAAATTCCCCAGGCAAACCAGAAAATGCGGGTGAAAATTAAAAAATAAAACTTTAGTGCAAGGGCTGGGTAGATAGCTTAGTGGAGAAGGTTCTCTTGGGTTGCAGCTCTAACACCACAAAAAAGGTCCTCTGTTTATTGTCTAAATTTGAGAAATTACACATAAGCTAGCATGGAAATAAAATCATCCACATGCTCAGTATGCAAAGAGAGCTCCTGCTCCTTTTGATATCAGGGAACATACTTCTAATATTATCTCTCTGGGATAAACTTAGAGCAAAGCACATTGCTCTTGTTATATACAGTAAGTGTATAGGTAATATTATTTTAATGGTCTTCTAAAAGCCTAAATGAAGCATATAAAAAGTACACCAAGTTCTTTAGTTCCTGTGCCTGTTCATCTGATGGTGTCACTCTAGAAACTCCTGATAGACTTTCAATTGTGTGTTGACCACTGCTGCTATTTATTCTAGAAATTCCCTTAACCTTCCACTTTTCTTATCTCTGAAACAGAATACCAGCTGGTACATGAGCAGCACACTCTCCAAGTCCTGATAAGTGTATCACAGTGTAATCTCACTGCTCAGGGGTACAGAGCCTTTCATTTCTTACTCCATTTCTATTGCCCCTGTAGGCCAGGGAGGGGAAATTTCCTCCTAGGGAGTTGAGTGTCATTTAACATTGATGTCACTTGTCCAGCATTTTCCTCTGTGAGTTAAGACCATATGCCAACTGCGTTTAGTGCTTATAATTTATCGACCTCCACTTACACGTATAAAGCTCTTTTTGATTTTCGGGAGTAGGGTTCTGGGAGCATTTCAGGTCCTGATTGAAAGTCAGAGGGAGAGAAGGAAAATGAAGTGCTGTGTCAGAAAAGAAATGAGTCCCTTACCTCTCTGAAAATGTTCACACTCAGTTGAGGTCACGCCTCAGGACCACTGCAATACACGAAGCACCTTTCTCACTGAAGAACTGTTGCCATTCGTGTGTGATGTTCCCCCGTTCTTCCTAATAGAGTAAACAGTGATGGCCTCTTCTGTCCCACTTCTGGCTATGCCTTACCTCTTCACAGCCCTGGGGCTGCCTGCATGATTGAAATGGCTGTGGACAGGAAGCCTCCCACACAGAAGAAAGCCATGGGGACACCCCACACACCTCTCAGGTTGGGACACAAATGCCTAGCTCCAAACACTAATCATACCCTTTACAGTGCAAATTACTATCTAAATTACTAAACATCCATTATACCTCACAACTGAACAGATTACTGTAAAACTCAAAACAAAGTACCAGAAAATTTATCTCATGCTTTTGGCATCATTAAATGTATTTAATTTTCCCTACTACTGAAAAGTTTTATTAAATGTAACAATAAATTGATTTTGGATATAATACACTGCTGTTAATATTTTTTAAAAGATAGCTTAAGAATGAGAAGAATGAACAAGGTACAACTTAAATCATTTATGATTCTAAGCTTATGTTTTTATAGAATGTGGTAAGCACTTGTGTAGCATTAAAAAGTCCATTCTCAGTTTTCCAGATTTACATTGGCCAGGATATTTTTCTTAGAAATGTGGAATCAAGCCAAGTCCAAAGAAGAGGGGATGACTCTCTCTCCAGAGATCAAGCAATTTGTTGAGTTCTTCTCATTTTAATGATGTGGTCGGTTACATGCTTCTTAAGATGACTTTATTGTAATAGATTTAAGATAAAGAATTTCTGGTTCATTTGATTATCATGCCAAGTTAATCTGTATAATTAGAACTCTAAAGTGCTAATTTTGGTACATATTGAAGCTGGCCATATTCACTGCCCTAACAGGTTGGAAATTGCATTTCCTTTTCATTTCTTTTATATGGTTTCTTGTTGCATAGTTTTTTATGCACAGACATCCAAAAGAAGCACACAGGAGCATCTAACAGTTGCACGGTGCATTCTCCAAATCATGGCCACGTGTGTTATCTCATTTGATATCACACAAATCCTCCAAAGTAAGAGCAATTATCCCTTTTCTGTAGCTGAACTTCAGATTTGTCAACAGCTTCACAGGAAAGAAACTTGACCCTGAGCTTTCTGATTCCCAGTACTTTTTGGTTCCGTTATGATACACTCTACTACTCTTCATTTGTTACTGCAGCCAACTTCTAGATGGCTATTAGGGGAGAGACCAAACTGTTCTCGTATTTTAAAAAGTCACTCAAAAGGGCTGGGGATTTAGCTCAGTGGTTCTTCCCCCTGCCTTGCAAGCTCAAGGACCGGAGTTCAATCCCCAGTACCAAAAAATAATAATAATAAAACAAAAAATCACTCAAAGAGGGCCAAATCCTTACCCTGGAGATATAGACTGTTTGAGTATTGGAAGATATTGAAATACTCATAATTTTTTGAAAACCCCAATGTATGAGTAAAGCATTCAACATACATATTGAAAGTTCCATATTTTCCTATAAATAGTACACATTTTGCTATTACCTTAGCCATTAATGAATCACATATTTAATACCTGGAATTCAAGTACTCAGTAAATGCATTTTTGTTGTTGAGAGCATAAATAGAACTTGCATTCTCTTAAACATCTCATCTCCCCGAAAGGTTGACGGAAAGAAATTCCGATCAGAATGCCTTGCGTAATACACACACGCACATACAGAGGCCAACAGGTAGAACAGAATTCACGAGGAACAGTGAAGACAATCTGGACAGTCTTAGGGCGGTGGACACAGCACGGAGGCCCCAAAGGCCATGCAGGAGCTGTCTCAGGTGCACATCTTCACAGCTCTGCCTCCCATGGTCAGGGTGAGTGAGGGCTACAAAGTCTGAGTCACTGCCTTGAAACTCACATCCACCCAGAGCTTAGTGTGGGGCTTGCATACCGTGGACTCTCCAAGTTCTGGGAAGAAGGGCCTTGTCTGACCGACAACACCCAAAGGTGGTGACCAGCTGTGAATACACCATGTGCTTGCGTGGAACAGAGAGGGATGTCATGAGCCGAAGCCATTTCACTTTACGACTCATAAACGTCAGCATACACAGTTAAGGACAAGTTCTAGCCCCACTTGGCTAGCAGCGCCTTCTGCGTGTGTTCACACATCCACCTTAGAGCAGCTCTTGGATAATTGAAGGTCTGCAGAGAGATGTGGACCATTTTAACTGATATCTGTGTGCAGTTCCTAGCAGCTTCTCTTTTAGGTATTCCAGGGCTCCAACTAATCTTGGGCTTGAGGTCAGAAGAAATGCAAAAGCCACCTACTTTCAGTGTTGGGAGTTTTTAATGGTCTGACAAGCCATACGCATCTCCATAGACCTGACCTCCTGCCTGCCGACAGGAAGAGAAGAGGGTGCTCTCCATCCTCTCTCGGTTCTGTGTTAAGGTGACACTCCTGCCAAAGCAGCAAGAAGTTTGCTATTTGCAGTGTGAGCAGCAGACAAAGATGTCAGAGACCTCTGGGAACAGAAAGCCCAGCCTTGGGTGCAGTCTGGAAACTCAAGAGAGGCCCAGGCTGTGCTAGCAGTGGGTGGCCTGCTGAGCTGCTGAAAGTAATGGACCCAAACTGACTGGGCATGTGAGGAGGAAAGAACTTCAAAGCAAATGACACACTCCCTGTGTGAGAAACCCAGTTGGCTCCCCTGTGATCCTAGCTGACCACACCATCCTCTACCCCACAAAAATCATCATCCTCAGTGACTCAGGTAGAAAATACCTGGGAAAAAAATTAAGAAGCATCCTTAAGAGAGACTGGATCTAGACGTAAAACTACAAAACAAGAACTCAAATACAGAGCTATTGTGACCTGTTAAGAGCCCTGAAAATGATTTGTTTCTGTCCTCCCCAAGCCCGTGTGCACCAACACAGGGTATGTTAGTGTAAACTGTAAGTGATACTGACAGACACCGCTTATGCTGGCCTCCTCCCAGAATCCTAACTTGCTTTTTTGGCTACAGTTTCTGAAATCTTACAATGCTGTTTTTCCATCTTATTGTAGACATAATACCAGTTTCCAATAAGGACATGAACTCGGGGTGTGAGAGCCCAGTTGGAGAACAGGGGCACTAGAGACAACGCCTGTAGCCATGTCTACCGATCATCATCTGCAGAGCCCTGAAGATCAGGGTCTCGCTGCCAGTTTTTAAAAACTTCACCTGCAGCTCATAAATTCCTGATGAGGAGAGTTTCATTTTACTTACTTCTATGTTATGAAAGCCCAATTACATGTGTTTCTCAGGTTAGCAACAGAGAGCTGAAGTAGCAGTTTAAATCATGTGATTTCATCATCATTCTCGCCGATGGTCTAAGGCTCGGCAATGATCATTTGGTGTGAAAAATGATTTCTTTGTTCCAAGACCATTTGTGTCTTATGTATCACACCAGTGCATTTTGCCACACAGAGGGGAGATCCACAGTCTTTGTATGACATGACCATTTAATGTCAGCTTCACAACTGCAAAACAGCAGTCTCCTCCAAAGCTGCGGGAGAAGTACAGCCAGGCTGGAGTTCTCCAGTGAAAGCCATTAGGCTCCAGTGTTCCATTTAAAGGGTTTCCTAGGAATTTAGGTTCTGTGTAGGATTCACTTTACATCTGGAGCATAGAACTGGCACTGCAGAAGATGACACTTAGACATTTGTCCAAATGAAAGGGGAAGCGAGGTCCAACTTTACAGAATCCCTTTATTTTACTAATGGTCTATAGAGGAGCTGGCTGCCTTGTGGTTTGCCTTCTCTCCTCTCCTCAAGACAAGTCTTAGTTGTTGAAAATAGTTGTCGAAATAAAGCCTGAATAAAAGGACTGAATATAAACTAAGCAAAGTTCTACTTCTAAAGCATGTTTATTTTCATATTCTTGGAGGAAAATTTTCCAAGCAACAAGAACCACACGTTGTTTATATTTTAGGCTACTTGAAATATATTATTGCATTAGTTTGCTAGGTTTTCCAGAGTAACACAAACTTGATGGATAGAACAACAGAAATATCATACAGTTCTTACAGTTCTCCAGAATATAAGTGGTATCAGGGTTCTGTCCTTGAGATGGCCATGAGAAGTAACCTGTGAACTGCCCTGCCCTGGTGTCCTCTGGTCTGCTGACAACAAGCCTCTGACAACCCTGATCTCTGCTGTCATGTCTCCGCTGCATCCTGTCTGCATGGGGTCTGTGTCGGTGTTCCTCTCTGTGCAAATCCATATGAGATAGAGATCCACCTGCTCCGATACAGACTTCATCTCAGCTAACTAGGTTTACGATGACTCTGTAAGGCCCCATGCTGTGTGCTTGGGATTAGAACTTCCATATACAAATAGAGAAGGGACACAGTTCAACTCCTGACAATAATGAATTGATGTGGCACTTCTTCTTTGCCAGTTGTCAGTTAGTTAAACCCACATTACAAAGCATATGCTTTAGTTCAGTAAAGCAGCAAGTTTTGCTAAATGCCGGTTTTTTCATTAACTAGAATTAGATTTTGTGAGAGAAAAAACTATAAAAACAAGGGCCTTTTCTCAAGTTATTTATCTTACAGCCTAGCACAAATTTCAGTACTACTGAACAATTTCCATGTGTTTAACACAGAAAAGTGCATCACACCACATCACGGCAGAGTCGAGCATCCTGTGTCTTCTCCACATACACTGACACCACCTCATAGTAAGATTTTTGTTGTTGCTTTTCTTACAGAGAAATCTTAAATCAGTGCTCCTTGGTCACGTTCCTGCAAACATAAAAACCAATGAGAATGTGGGTTGCATTCATGGGTTCAGAGGCTGCATCCGAGAACTTCAAGTAAACGACAGAAAATTCCTCCTCACCAAAGACGCGCCTGGGAGGAACGTGGAGAACTGCAGGGCAGTGGGTGCATTCAGAACCTGCGCCACCACAATGCCACCTGTGTCCAGTCAGTGTCACCTCTGGCTCCAGATCCCGAGGCAGCAGCCGTGCCACCTTGGTGTGGGAAAGCAAGGTCCAGAACACCGTGGCTTTGTGGGCACCACTAGGCGAGGGAAGTTTACAGCCAGTGGCTCTAGGAACGAGATTTCTAGATTGTCAAAATGACCAGTAACTGCATCTGATTTTGGAACTATCAAATGCATCCGAGTTTTAATCCAGGTGTTCCTGATTTTTTTAAATATGAATAAGAAGTTATTATCCATTAATAATTTTTATCTATTTATTTTTACTTGGTTTGCTTTTAATTCATCTCCTCCAAAAAAACTGCTTAGATCTTTAATTTAAGATGAAAACGTGCCTGTATATGTCTTTTCTTTTTGTTTGAAATCCTATATAATTTTTTCTCCTTAAAGCATAGATTTATCATGCCACATAAGTTTAAGATCATAGTTGAAATTACTCTCTGCTTCACTGAAATGTCTTCAGTGAGTCAACCCTTAGGCATTGTCATTTAGACAGTATAAAATGCATTTCCAAACTTGTTCAATCCTCTGAGAAATCCTTATGTCATGGCTACAAATAAGGACAGAGAAGCTAAAATATATACAAATTGTAATAATTCAAATCAAGGAAAAATTGGCCAAATCGCACAGTAAATATCTTAATTTACCTCAATGTTTCTAAGTTACAATCTAACAACTAGTAAATAAAGACCCCATAAAAGTAGACATCTACAAATATATACCTATAATGTGAAAGAAAAAAGCCCTTCAATGAAGCAGCAAAAAAGTGGTAGCAGAGATGGGTTCTGAAAATTATCCCTAGAATGCCAAGTGAAAAGAGAGGGAAAGAGGAAGAGCAACTGATGAAGACAAGAAAAAAAGTACAAAAATATTAATGCAATGTGTATGCCAGAAAAATCAAAGCCTGACAGTAGCAAAGTTGAGAAAATAAATGAACATGGTGTGATGGAAAAGGAAATGTCTAGGAATTCACCTTCTGACTCAGTGTGTGTCTGTGTGTGTGTGTGTGTGTGTGTGTGTGACTTGATTTATACATTTGTACCAAGCAACAGTACTACAGACATATTTGATATAAAACCACAAGAGATAAAATTTTAAAAACTGGAAGAGTGAAATTGAGTGCACAGTGCTACCATGGCTTCCTCAACATTGATCACTTTTCTGGAGGAAACAAAATAAAAGCTTCACTCAATAAATACTCTGCTTCATAACAAACCCACTACCAGCAGTCATCTTGTAGTGGAACTTGTGGCTTGATTTTGACCCACAGAATAACAGGCAGAAAATGGTGGCAGGATGTCACTGCCATGAATAGGTTACTTAGAATCATGAGCTAAGTCCTACAAGGAGATGCTGCTCCTGGCTCTGATGAAGCAATAGTATATTGAGGGAAGTGGACCCAAGAAGGCAAGTTAGAGCAGCCTCTGACTAGTGAGCAGGTGAACGTGGCCACTGACTGAGAGCAGAGAAATGCTGAAGCCCAGAGTCTAACAGTTACAAGAAAATGACATATACCAGAACATGGAAATAGGTATTTCCCCCACTGACTATTGAAATGAGGAGCCCATTAGCTGCACTGAAAGATTATTATGCAGAAAATCCAGGTAAGCCACACTGCACTCTTCACCCATGAAAATTAGTTAATAAATACAGTTTGCTTAAGCTAAGACTGTGGTAGCATTGCTATATAGCAGTAAAGAACTAACATGCTCCAATTTTCTGCAAAAGTATCAAACTCTCTAAGAGATGCAAGAGTTTTACTTTAGGACATTTAACTTTCTAAGATATTGTAAGTCAAGTATATATTAAATGAAATAAAAATTTTATTTTTATATTTATTTTAATTACTTTCAATCTACTTATTCATAATGTAAAAATTAAAAATAAAGACCCCATAAAAGTATGGGGGTACATCCTATTAGGATACCTACAAGCAATCTTAGGTTTGTTTATGTTTTATATGTCTATTCTTTTAAATTTATTTCAATGATAGCTAACTAGGAGCCAAGAAGCACATAAAAAAATGTATTTTTGAAATTCTATTCCTGCATACAAGGAGCTTCGGTCTAGTGAAGAGGCTCTCTCAGCTCCTTAGGTATCAGTATTAATCGTCCCATATTGATATATCTGTTATCTCCTGCTGTATGTATAATGCACTCTGCCCCTCCATAACCATTCTTCACTCTCAATCTGTCAGCCATCACCTCACAGAAATCTATTTGAATGTTAACTGACTTTGGTATGCAGTGTTTAAGAACTTTCAGATCATCAGTGCACCAGTGATTAAAATATTCTTCACATTCTTTCTTTCTATCTTGACAGTTAGTGGTCAACTTATTTAACCTACCTTTTGCATTGCTGCACCCAGGCACATCTGACAGAGCAAGATGCTCACCTTATAGTAGCCAGGAAGCAAAATGGGAGCAGAAGAGTTGGAAAGATCAAGAAAAACAGTCCCAACCTAGGACATCTCCCACTCCAGTGACTGAACACCCTTCATATCCCTACACCTCTTAAGCTTCCCACAGTCTCCAGTAGTACCGAGCTGGAGACCAAGCCCTAAAACCTGGAATTTTGAGGGATGTTCAGATCCCAGTGTGGCACAGGGTACTGCTACACCACACAGTGATTTCTCCATGCTCTTCCAAACCGTAGCACCCTCCCCACACTTTGCTTTTCTCATTGGTCTCACTCCCATTTCTATGCAGGCAGAGTTCTAAACTCCTTCCTTCTTCTCCTATTAATTTAAATAACATATCAATTTAAATAAAATATATGATTTCTCAGCCTTTCTGGATTTGAAAAGATGATGACCTGAAGGTATTATTCTTAGACCCATTTTATTGTATTTTTAAGCAATATACTGTCTACATTCAGATTAAAAGAACATAGGAAAGTCCTTTACATCTCTACTTCCTTTCTCAAAATATAGAGACATTAATGTTCTTATCCTATAGCACATGTGCAGAAAGTTCCTACATGAAAGTCCAGGTTAGAGTTTACCATTACAGTCTAGTTTCAGTACAATAATCTCCATCTAATGGTTGAGGAGTGGCTCCTAATAAGGTAGAGAAGAATTTCAAGAGAAGGAGAAAATTTTGAGTGTATACACAGTGAGAGAGAGAGAGGGAGAGAGAGAGAGACCATTCTAACATGTATCTCCTAGGAATGCACACCTGTATTCTCCAAGAACAATAATGGTGGCATAACAAGAGATAACCTTAAAGTAGTGTGCTTTGGAAGAAAAGTAAGGTAGTGAGTAAATATCTCAGTACTATAATGCTGGACAATAGGGTTCATGAAATTTAATGCAGTTACAATTAAACACAGATACTTATGAACAAAATAATCACAAAATTTAGTAGCTTGGTTGATCTAACTCAGTGGTATAAAGTGTTACCCATACATTTTGTATGATGGTGATCTGGCTATAGGAAGACAAATTTCATAGGGGAAAGTATTAAGGGAAGTAACACTTCAGCAACTCTACTGAGCAGGTGTTGTTCTGCTTTGAGTACCATTACATGTTTCTGGACAAGGTCCAAACTCTTTTCATTTTGTTATAAATCTGTGCTAGAGTTTTCAAACCCCTACGGTTGCTCACTTCAGTGAAGTCCAAATTGCATGTAGTAAAATTCAGTTTAGAAAAGTGATACTGAAGGGTTATTCTGAATATCTAAATCTCCATGGACCTTGAACAAGCTGTTTCCAAAAGGGCAAAGGAAGGTTAGCAAATTAAGTGATAATATTTAAATCACTTTCTGCTTTCTGCACCAGATGTTTTTAAATGGGTCAAACAATAATTAAGAAGGAGCATCAGGTTTGGCAATGTACTCTATATAACCAATGCCCTAAAAGCTGATGTCATTCACATTACAGTAAATAATTATTAAAACTCTAATTCTACACTTAATCTCAATTTTATCAGAAGCTCAGAGTTATGTATGATTTTTGCTGTGCATTGAAAGTCTGTCATTCCCCTACATGAATAGATGTGCCTTTTCTGAGCCTGAAATTGTTCTCATAGTTTCTCTTCATCACTAACTAGTGCTATCCTCCATGTGCTCAGGGAGGGATCTGTTGTTATAGAGGGGCAACTAATCTACTTTCCCATGGTAGCAAGAAAGTAGCCAATGACAAAATGTAAATAAATGAACACAGCATGTTCCAGTACAATTTTATTTATAAAATCAGGTGACTGACAGGATTTAACCTGAGAGGCCATAGTTTTTGAGCCATTACCCTAGGTAAACAAATGGATGAATTAATGTTATTCAACTAAGTGACAAAGAAAATTCAACTCAAATAAAGCAACTCCAAAAAGTATGTATTTTTTCCTCTCTTTTTTTGCTCCTAATTTTTTTATCTTTTTAAATTATTGGCAGATGTTTATAGTGCACAATGATTACATTCCTCATGGGAAGTTGGTACGTGTATATAACACATTTTAATTATTTTTATCCCCTTCTCTTAAATGTCCTATGTGAATTGAAATCAAAGTTGGCTTCCTTTGTTCTTTCTCTCAATCCAGTTCCCTGTTATCTTATTATGGATACATATATTTTAATATTTTCTGATAGAAAGAAGCCAGATTTTCATGATTTCCGAAGTATTTAGTTTCCAAGTCATTTAACACTTCAAAATTACATAGGCATCACAGATTGAAACTGAAATTGCTACAGTAATAATATGACACCAGATAAGGAATTAGGGCATTGTTTCAGCTCTCCATTCATTCTGTAATGAGTCACACCCCACCCCACTGGAGGACATCTTTGTGTTCCCTCATTGTCATCTCCCAAGACCATGTAGCCTGGCATCACCTGCTGAGATAATCCAGTTATTACTCTGAACCCCAGCCAGATTACCCCTGATCTAGCTCAACAGTCTAAACACTTCTAAATATCAAGGGGAAAAAGAACCTATTTCAGATCAATTTCCAGTCATGTATTTAGACTAATAATATCTTCAGAAACCTAACCCTTCTTAGTTTCCTCATTTTCTGTCTGTAGAACACATTTCAAATTTGTACAGAGAATGTAAGTGATTTTCATAGTAGAAAACTAATTTTTGTACTTGGTTAGATTATCAGACGCAAACACCCAAATATCTCAATTGTAGGCAGCCTTGGTGGCTAGAGAAACAGGATAGAAAAGGAAAATATCCAACCTTGTTTTAGGTACAATATCTGATCTTGTTTTAAGTAAAAAATTAGAAACATAGTTTTACCAAATATGTTGCCTGTGATAGTTAACTGAGCACTTAAGACATCTATGTGTGCAATTCATTCATAAATCAGCCTAGACTTCAGGGGATGCAAATATGAAAAGGATTTTTTTTTCTGTTACTGGTGTGAATCACATCTGTAGGACTTTGCAGTACCTTCTATTAAGGTTCTGATGCCTTCTGTGTATGTTCACATATTAAAATGCCTGGTCCATTTTAAAATTTCCATGATTTCTCCAATTTAGAGCCAGTCTCTGGCAAGGTTGAGTAGGACCTCAGTTCAAGACATTACAGTGGGGAAGGAACATGGTGTGTTCTTCCTATTTTCTAGCCCTGTTCACTTCTAGTTTCTGCCGGTTTGGGCTATCTCGGGGCAGGCAGGGTTCAATGGTTTTCCTCTTAGCAGGTGCCTCTGACAGATGCTCAGTGCTGGGTCACTGGATGAAAGGCATGTGAAGCTTCACCACACCCCACTGAGAGCCACCTCACGGTCCTGCCCAGGGAGGACTGCTCTTTGGCTTTTCTCCCAGCCTAACACTCCACAACTTCTGACTTACTGACATCTTTCTCATAATAACAGCTGTTTACCCTGCACTGCCCTCATGTGGCACATGTCATTCCAAGACCTGGAGGTCACTAGGAATTATAATGGGTTATTATGGGTCTCCTTGGGGAAGAAAGCATATTGCAGTCATGATGCAGCTTCGGGTAGAAACTTCCTGTGAATGAACTAAAGAAAGTTCTGAGAAAGAGACCCAAATCTTCAGGTTCCCATGTCATTCACTGTGATTTCTTTTGCTATCTCATATTTGTTTTATGCATTGCCTTAGCTACTTTCTCATTGCTGGTACCAAATACCTGATGCCCACTTGTGAATGGAGGCAAGGTCTATTTTGGCTCACAGCTTGTGGAGGCTTCGGTCCATGGTTGGCTGGCTCCAAGGCAGGGCAGCACGGGAGGGGGCATCACAGAGGAGAAGCAGGGGGCCTGGCTTCCTTCTCTCCCTTTCTATTCCATCCAGGATACAAGCCTATTGATCACTGCCACCCTCACCCAGGGTGGGGCTTCCATTATCCACACAGAAAACAATGCTAAACCATTTATTTATCATACACCCTAATCCAGTATCACACACCCATGATTCAGCCACCTCCCAAAAGCCCTAACTATGAGCACATAAGGCTCTGGGGGGACATCTAGACACAAGCCATAACATACACAACCATATAATTATGTACATTTTAGTGCCCACAAAATCTAGACTCTGCCTTGCCCAGTAGGAAATTCTATAAGGTGGGATTCTGGCAAAATAACTCAAATCCCATGTCTAAGATTAATTTTCAAAATTTATAAACATGACTTGCATACAAATATATTCATTCATGCCAAAGATTTTTTAACCATTAATGAAGGAATGAGCCTGAAGATAAAACTGGATCAAAGAGAACTCAAGAGATTGAGCATACACAGTCACCAAAACAATTCTAAAATGATATTGCTGGGTCAGAAACAAAATTAATACCCTACAAAGCAAAAACATAAATTTTGGAGAGGGACACAGCAAGATGGAGGAAAAGGACCTTCATTGTAGTAGACCCTCCACAGAAATATCAATTTAACCAACTATTCACACATGAGAATACTCTTCTCTTCAACAACAGAACCCATACAAGAGATTTCAGAACATGGCTGTAGCATCATACTGAAAGACATATTGAAGAGGACAGGGAGAACACCTGTATATATTACCTGCATCATCTCTTCCCCACTCCAGATGGGACAACGAAGAGAGGGAGTCCACCTGAGAAAAGGGAGAGAAATAAAAGTAGGATTTTACATGGAACTTAATAGCAGGACACCAGGGCATCAGTCAGACCCCACAATGCCAGGCTCCAAGCACATATTCATGGGCTGAGTCTCCAGACCAGATCGGGGCCAGACAAGCATTCACAGTCACAGCGAGATAAACTCGAGTTGTGGCCTTCATCACCAGAACACTCACAGAGCCAGGAAGACCACTAAGGCCAGAGGCTTGGACTCCAGCCCACTATGGTAGCAGCCTTGGTGGCTAAGGGACCTCAGACTGATGCAGCACCGCTACTGTGGTCCTGAGTTCAAGGTACACCCTGGCACTGCAACAGCCACAGCACTCACTGGTGTAGGGACCACTACTGAATGCCTTCCCAGACCTGGACAGACTCACTGTTGAAGGCCATGGTTGCCTAGAGCCAGCCTGCAGATGCCCATTTTTGAATCGGGTCTTTATATTTGGGGGGTCTGATTTTTTTGAGTTCTTTATATACTCTAAATAGTAGTCCTTTGTCTGAGGAATAACTGGTAAAAATTTTTCTCCCACATTTTATAGGTTATCTCTTAGCTCTGTTGTGGTTTCTTTTGCAATTCAGAAGCTTTTTAAAAAGATGAGATCCCAGGTGTTGATTCATGCTAGTTCTGTGCTACAGAGGATTTGTTCATAAAGTCTTTTTCTATGCCAATGTCTTCAAGAGTTCTACCTAACTTATATTCAATCAAGTTTAGTGCTTCTGTTTTAATATTTAGATCTTTTATTCAGTTGGATTTTAGTTTAGTGCATGGTGAAAGATAAGGTTTTAGTTTTAATCGTGGGCAGATTGAAATACAGTTTTTCCAACACAATTTATTGAAGAGGCTTCAATCTTCCTGTGAGGATGGTGGGCTCCTTTGTCAAAGATGAGGTATCTGAGTATGTCTGGAGTTGTTTCTTCATCTTCTAATCTATTCCACTGATCCTCAGGTCTGTTTCTTTGCCAGTACCATGCTGTTTTTATTACAGTGGCTTTGTAGTGGAGTTGCAAGTTGGGGATTGTGATACCTGCTGCCTTGTCTCTGTTGCCCAGATTGGCTTTTGCTCTTCTAAGTCTCTCCTGGTTCCAAATGAATTTTTGGATTGTTTTCTCTAGTTCTGTGAAATATACTGTTGGGTTTTCAATAGCGATTGTATTGAATCTGTATAACAGCTTTGGAAGTATGGGCATTTTCACTACATTGGTTCTTCCTACCAAGGAACAAGGGATTTATTTCCATTTTCTTTTATCCTCTTTGATCATTTTTTTTCAGTGTTATAGTTCTCAATGTATAGATCTTTTGCTTCCTTAATTAGATTGATTCCTAGGTATTTCAAATTTTGGGGTGCTACTGTGAAAGCAATTGCTTCCCTAATTTCTCTCTCAATTAGTCTGTTATTTGTGTACAAGAAGGCTATTGATTTTTGAGTGTGGACCTTGTATCCAGCTACTCTACTGACTCTGTCAATTAAGTCTAGAAATCTTCTGGCAGATTTTTTGGGTCTTCTATGTAGAGTATCATATCATCAGCAAATAATGACAGTTTAACTTCTTCCTCTCCTATCTCTATTGGTTTTATCTCTTTCTCTTGTCTAATTGCTGTGGCTAATGTTTCCAAAAACTATGTTGAACAAGAGTGGTGATAGTGGACATCCTTGTCTTTTTCCTGATTTTAGTGTGAAGGTTTTCAGTTTTTGACCATTTAGTATGATGTCAGCTGTTGGTTTTTCATAGATAGCCTTTATCAGGCTGAGATAAAGACCATCTATTCCAATTTTCTGCAGGGATTTTTTTATCATGAGTGGGTGTTGGATTTTGTTGAATGCTTTTCTGCATCTGTTGAGATGATCATATGGTTTTTGTCTTTGACTCTGTTAATATAGTGTATTAGATTTATTGATTTACTTATGCTGAAACATCCTTGCCTCTCTGAGATAAATCTGACTTGGTCAGGGTGTATGATCTTGATGATCCTCTGAATTCGGTTTGCCAGTATCATATTGGGGATTTTTGCATCTACATTCACTAGGAGATTGGCCTGTAGTTCTCTTTTTTGTTTGGGTCTTTCCCTGGTTTGGGAATCAAAGTACAGCTTGCTTCAAGGAATGAATTTGGGAGTATTGCTTCCCTTTCAATTTCACCAAAAAGTTTAAAAAATAGTGGCAATAGTTCTCTAAATGTTTTGTAGAATTCAGCAGTGAAGCCATCAGAACTTAGGCTTTTCTTTGTTGGTAAATTTTTAATTATGTTTTCAATTTCACTGATTGTAACTGGGGTGTTTAGAATTTTTATGTCTTCTTCATTCAACTTTGGTAAGTCACATGTATCTAGAAATCTATCCATTTCTTCTGTGTTTTCCATTTTATTGGAGTTCTTGAAGTAGGTACTGATGATCCTCTGGTTTTCCCCCAGATCTGTTGTGACTTCACCTTTTTCATTCCTAATTGCACGGATTTGAGCCTTTTCTTTCCATTTTTTGATAAGGCTGGATAAGGCTTTATTGATTTTACTTATTCTTTCAAAAAACCAACTCTGATTCGTTGATTTTTTGTATCACTCTCTTAGTCTCCATTGCAATGATTTGTGCTCTGATCTTTATAATTTCCTCCCTTGTACAAGCTTTGGGTTTGTGTTGCTCTTCCTCTTCTAGAAGTTTAAGATTCAGCATTAGCTTGTTTATTTGAACTCACTCTGTTTTCCTAGTGTGGGCATTTACTACTATAAATTTCCCTCGTAGAACTGATTTCATCGTGCCCCATAGATTTCTGTATGTTGTATTGGCATTATCATTTATTTGTAAAAACTGTCCAATTTCTTCCTTCATTTCCTCTGTGACCCATTGGTTGTTCAGAAGAGTATAAACAGAGTTTTCAATAGCTGATCACACAGAAGTAGAGAACATAATACTTTTTTTTTTTGTACTGGGGTCAAACTTGAGTGAGAACATAGTACTTATTATCAGAGGCTGGGAAGGTTAGCAGGAAGAGGATAGATTGGTTAAAGACTGTATGCTTTTAAAGTCATAGCCAAACTAAACAAATAAGTTTGGTGTACTGTTTTGGTGTTGTTACCCAGAAAGGTGTTTGCAGTTAATGGTATTGTATCATAGACGGAAAAGAAGACCCAAAATATTTTCATCATAAGGAATGATAAATGTTTGAGATGATGAATGAGCTAAATATCATGACTCATTAACAACATAAACCTGAATTGAAATATACTCTGTTCTGTAAATATATATAATTATGTTAATTTAAGATAAAATTATTTTATAGTCATAGCTAAATAAAGGAGTGTTCTGCTCGGGAGCTATATCATCCTTAAGCAGACTTGTTAGACAAGGCTCTAGCATGATCTTAAGGAAACGTTTTATTTTTTTATACTGTTTCAAAATTTTTCAGAACCTTTCAGAATTATTTCATATCACCAAGAGACAGGAATCTTAACTATTTTGGCTTTAGCTGCCTTTTTTCACAAATGTTTAATAAGCAGAAAGTAGTCTTAAGCAAAAGAATACTTAGAAAAATAAACCCATTTAAGTTTTTAGTGTGAAGGGAAATTTAAATTTTTTCCTTTTCCCTCCAATTATAATTTTGCCCATGAAATGAACCAACAATGAACAGATTAACAGGGGAAACATACAAATTCTATTGCATGCCTGAATGCCAGAGCCACACATATTCAGAATGAGAATCAAAAAACGGCAAGTTGACCTCACCTTTTATAGAGCTAACCAAGGGGAAAGGGGCCTGGGCTTCCAGAAGATGTTGGTGCAGCTATGAAAGGAGGCAAGGATGGCACGGGGAGAGCCAGGCTCCCTATCACAGAGGTAAGGTCAACAGCTGAGTCACCAGTGCTTTCCAGACAAATATCAGACCCTCGGTCTCTGCACACCGTGAGGTGACCTTTCTAAGCCAAAAAAAAAAAGGATAATGGATAGAAAACCCCATTTATATCTGCTGGATGTTTACTTCTCAAATGTAGTTGTAAATATATATTTTAAAGCGATAGCTTTTTGGAGCAATTTCTATATCTTCAAAGGTCTGCAGTTTCTCTGAATAGCCAACTCATAATATGCCAAATAAATGTATATTGGGGTGGTATTGTTTGGGCTTTGTATAGGAATATGTACAGCAGACCAAAATTGCCACCACCATAGGTTCAGAATCGGGCAGATTCCATTACAAAAACAAACAGATTACCCAAAGAAAAGCAACAGAGCTTCATCAACATGTATACTTTATGTATACACAGCGAGGCCCAGAGAATAATCAGTATGCCAAAGAGATGGCTTTGAATTCAATCCCAGCTTTTATAGCATCCCCAACAAAAAATGATATATTTTTAGAGAAGTGACAAAAGAGAAAGATTTTGATTCTCTTGGGAAGCAGGCAAGACCTGGCAGACTGTCTGAGTTACTTTCTATCCCCTGAGACACAATGCCTGACACCTGCAAGCTAAAGGAGGGAAGGTTTATTTGGCTCAGAGTGTGCAGAGGTTTTGGTCCATAGTGGGCTGGCTACAGGACAGGGCAGCCTGGCCAAGGGTGTGGCAGAGGAGGCCTAGTTGTGGAGTGGAGAAAAAGAGTGACGGAAGAGCAGGGAAGAGAGCAAGCCGCGGTCCCAGTGTCTCCGCCCCGGCAGCACATTTCTCCTTACACCTCAGTGGGCTAAGCCTTGGGTGAGCATCACGCCTACGGTCCAGCCACCAGCCAAAGCCCACCTAAGAGAGCACGAGGCTTTGGGGGAGACTTAGATGTAAACTGTGACACAGATAAAGGTTGGTCAGCAACAACACTGAAGTTTTCTGGCCTCTTCTCAGTGCTGACAATGATCAATGCAGGAAGAAGGGAGCAGGATTTGTAAATGTATATATTGCTGTTAGGTAAAGAGCAAGAGAGCAAAGTTTCCTGCATCTACCTCTTAACTGTCTCCAGCTCAACAATTACTCTTATTCTAGAAAGATGTATTCTGTCCCCTCACCCAAGATGAAAAAAGAAAATTCTATTAGCAAAGGAGAAAAGGAGAAACATTGGCAGGGTTTTGCTTCTTACTGGAAAAAACATAATGCATTAAATTAAATTTTTTTGCAATTTAAATTCTTTATTCAACTCAAAATAATACTGTTTTCTCATTGGCTTTGTAACCATTACCATATTGGATATTCAAAAGCCAAACACTTACTTTTTTTATCCACAATCTCAAATAAAATTATTGTGGAGCTTAGGTAAATAAAAGACCACAGATTTTTAATCAAAGCTTAATTTTTTTCTTCCCGTGCAATAAAGCAATATACTCCAAAAAACAAATGTATGCTCAGGGAAATGGAGGTAAATATAAAACTGAAAAATATACTTTAAAAAGCATTATGTGACAATGTTGCCTGTGCATAGAAGACCAATTTTATATTTCTCTAGATATTTTAATATCTGAGGAAAATTGCTAACCAGTACCATTCTTATTTAAAGAGTTTCTAAAAATTATGGCAATATGAATGTTATTTAATATTCAATACCATTCAAGAATTCTCATGTATTCAACATTTTGATTAAATTTGACATGCAATCAGGTTTTAAACCACTACATCTCTAAAAAGTCAAAAGTTAGGTCTAGAGTAAATTTTGTTGACATAATTCTAGTTTAACCTTACTTGTAGATTTGCTAAATGCTCATTAATAGCTATCTAAATTCAGAAAAATATATTCAAGTTAATGATATAACGACACAACTGCATATTTTGGCGTCTGCTTTTGTTTTCTACAATTCCTGTGTTTAGAAATCATTTTAATGCAGGTCATTTTGATGAAGTAGGAACATGTGTCCTTTCTGCCATCTGTGCCCTTTTCCTGCACAGAAATTTTCAGGACTCCTCTGTTAGGCTAGGCAGGGCAGTGAGCCCTGGATTTATAGAGATAAGCAAGACATGGAACTTTTTCCACACACGCTTTTGCTTAGAATCACCTCAGGCCAGTAAAACATTGAAGCATACAGAACCAAATGTGCCTCTGCGTTTACCTGTATAAAGTGCAGTCTTAGTTCCCAAAAGTCTGGGTTTTGCGATCACTGTTGTGTACCTTTCTTATCTCATTTCTCTTCTCCATTCCACAAATGCCAGGTGTGGTGACAATGGATCGATATGGGGTCCCTCACTCCTGCTGGGAGAATGTGACTGGAGCTGCTTCCAAAAGTGGATCACATATTTGGAAAACATAACTCTTGCCATGTAAGTGTCACGGAGCTCTTGGTAAAAGTTAAAAAGTAGTTTAAATTGATTTTCTAACCACTTTTATTGCTGCTATCCTTGAGTGCAGCCACAAAGGTTGGGCATGTGTTTTTATTGGGCAAAAAGCCTTTGAGTCTTCTGCAAATCAGTTTCATTAAAGTCATGGTTGCATATGTAATTATATTTCAACTAGAACAAACAAGAATAAATATGGAAGACATGGTATCATTTATACCAAATCTGAAAAGTTTCAAGGAGTTAAAAAATTTAAGGTTTGGCCAATGGGAAAGATGCCTATCAAATTGCACACATTTTTTATATTGTATTTATGCACAAGGTCAAACAAGTAGGAGAAAAATATCTCTTCAATTTTCTCGACCCTTAGGAAATAATGCACAGAGAACTCATTTACCCTGATTGATCTTTCTGGGCACAGGAGACCTCTCTGCCTTAAATCCCACCTGAACTCTATCTTTTCTCTCTTTTTCTCATATATCGCTAACAGCCCCTCCTCCAAACAAGCAAGCTAAATATGACCTCCTAATATGTTTTCTACACTGTATTACTTCCCCTCAAAAGCTATTTATTAATGGCCTGTGAGTAGGCAGAACTGTGTTAAAACTTGCTTATTTTGTAACTAGGCTCATTCTTGTTTTAATTCTCCACGGCTCACCATTTATGCATTACATTTGGGCACAAGAAGAAACAGCTTGGTAAATTGTGTTCATCACTATGGTTTTACACATAATTATATACGCTACTGTTGAAATTTTGTGAAAAGCTGGACAAATAAAATGAAAATAAAACAAGGTTAAATTTGGAATCAATATGAGATATTCAAAGTCCTTTGGCTTTTATTGAAAATAAGAAATTTAAATTTAAGAAAGAAGTAAGCCAATTTTTGTTGATTCACCAATAGACAAAGAGCCTAAGCTTTACATTTTGTTCCCAGACCATTTTCTGGTTAATCATGAACCTCAGGAAAAGTGCTTAACCTTTTAATCTAGGAAAATGATATAAAAATTGTTCCTAACTGCCTATCTAAATCTCTAGTGTTTCAGAACCAAAACAAAACTTGCTAAGGACTTTGGAGACTATAAACTAGACAGAAAAACACTGGGGGAAACATAGAGCATTGTTTACTGACATTAAAAATTAAGTAGTGGCTTCAAGCAAATGTTGGCCTGGCATTAATGCTGCTTGCTGAATGCCAACAACTCAGAAGTCCTGGTCTGTGCCTTGGGAAAGGCTGCAGTGGCATTGTTCTGATAGGACTTTGCCTTAAAGTGATGTCAGTACTGAAATTTGAAGATTCATGACATAGCCATCACTTTCTCTTTCAATACAGACAGGAAAAATTGTGAATTTCTAGGCTTTACCCCTATCTGTCCTGATCTCTGAGATATAAATCACCCTTTTGTTTCACAACAAAGTTAGTTATCTAAATGATTTTGTGACTATTCTCAGGAGTTCTCTAGCTTGAGAATTGCAGGTGAGAACCAGGCTAAAAAACCATAGGCCTCATCAGACCTCTCCTCTTCTGATCTGTGACAGAGACATGGGAACTGTTACAAATATTCCACCACGCACACTCCTGTGTGTGTGTGTGTGTGTGTGTGTGTGTGTGTGTGTGTGTGAGACAGTTAAACTGGATGTCAGTTTGATTGGCTTTTGCCAATAGGAAGATATAACTATTATTAAGATATATGCACCAGGGCTGGGGATTTAGCTCAGTGGTTCCAGTGCCTGCCTGGCAAGTGCAAGGGCCCGAGTTTGATCCCCACTACCAAAAAAAAAAAAAAAAAAAAAAAAGATATATGCACCAAACACAACACACCCGACTTCACAAAACAAGTACTACTGAACAGAAAAGAGCAGATAAAAATAAACACAGTGGTAGTGGGGGACCTCAATATCGCACTGTCACAAATTAACAGATCCACTAGGCAATCATCGAGAGGTCCTACAAAAAAGAAGCAATTCAGTTCTGCTTAGAAGTTTCCAAACATGTTTCATCCACCTTCCCCACAAGAATAATGTTTTTCCAGGAATACCTAGTCATCACATGGAACACTCTCAGGCATAATGTCCGGAGATCCTGCACTAGATGACACAAAGTCCAAGGCAAGGAATTGTTTTCTATTTTTAGAAGTCTTCTATATTTGAGTATTTTTCAACTGGGGAAATACTTTGAGTTGAGTGAGCTTCGATACCAAGAATCCTTTCTTTATAGTTGGCTTTATTTGCCATAGGCTTCATGATATGCATTTTTCTCTTTTCAGTCCTAAATGAATGTAATTTATGACAAATGCTATCTAAGTGCAATGCAGTAGATTAAAAGAGATCATGCCTACGTATTAGAAGCCAGTCCTGAAGTAGGAAATTATTTAAGTATGAGATGGGGTTAGGGCTGAATGTGCTCCTGACTTGTTTTTTCCTCTTTGCTGCCTTACAAAGCAGGTGGGGGGGCACTTTTTATTTACTTCCCCAGTCTGTCCATCTGTGTCCATTTTGTGTCCAGAAACACAAATTAAAGCCTTAAAAAATGTTTTTGGCATAAATGTGAACCACAAATATTTACACACAAGACAATGGCATTTTCTTTCCCCATGGGGGTAAAACTTGGTGAGGGAAGGGATGGAGACTCCTACAACACAGAAAAGGACACCTCTCTATGTTATGGGCACTTACCTTCGCTGGAAATTTCCTTTGACTGAAAACTGCCAAAATCTTTCTAAACCTAAATATGTAAATCTTAAAACTTAAAGGCCTAAGGATCTAAGGATCCAATGCTATTATATTTAGTCTAATAATACATCATTTAACTATTGCTGATTTAAATATGTTAAGAAATTGTTTCTACTTTTATAATGTGCCCTAACTTATATTCCAAGCATACTGAGGGCAACTGAAAGACTGCTAATATGCTGGTCAAATGAAGTAAAAGCCCAGAAAGTACTTGGACAGGACAAATCCTAGTGACAAGCAACACCCTTGGGTTGGAATAGACATAAGAGGTTTCTTGGACACTCACATGGTTCAGTTCTCCAATGCTGAACTTGACTCTGTTGCATGGTTTTTTTTATAACTCTGCAGGGACAGTGGGTAACTTGTAGATATTGTCTGACAGAGACAGGACTGACTTCCCTCGAGTGGAAAAGAACAAAAAACACTACAGCTTATGGCCTTGCTGGATAGGAGCCAGTTTTTATATCTAACCCACCAATCTTGTCTTATATTGTTTCTCAAATGCTCTTGACTATATTACTGATTCGCTTGTTACTTACAGAGTTAAATAAAATCTTGACATCACTAATATTGGATTTGTATGAGAGTCATGATTTTATCAGTAAGAAATCAGACTTCACTGGGATCTTTTTCCACGCTACTTCACTTTATCATTTTTATGTGAAGAATGGATTAAAATTAAAGCCAAATCATATTGGCATGAAGAAACAGGCACAGAGGAGCAGGAGAAAGACAATGTGAACCTCCTGGGCTCAGGACCAAGAAGGAGCACATCACTTCTCTCAGCAGCATGTCCTTACCATCCACAGCTCTCCTCCCTTGTGGACACAGCCAGCTTTATGGACAGGAAGTTAGTGCAGTTGCCCCGGGCGTCTTACCCAGCAGTCCTGTCTAGGAGCCTCACACTCTGCAGCCACCACCCATAGGCCTTGGCCCTTCCGTGTCTGCTTTCGACTTTTGAAAGAGAAGTAAAATGGAACTGTGGAGCTTGCATCAGGCCTTGAGGCCTCTCTCCCACCTCCCACATCTCCAGGAAAGTTCTGTCCGCTGCTTTCCATGCCCTCCCCAGGACCACGGTCCCCTACAGCTTCAGGAGCCTGAGCACAAGCCCAGGAAGAGCCAGGCATGGAGACACACAGCCAGGTCGTGGGCCTGCGAGGGTCTGGACACAACCACAGGTACCTCCCTCTTCAGGAGTGGGGCACAAGGTAGTAAATAAAAAACGGAAACAGGCTGTGAGGGAGCAGCTCCAAGAAACGGTGAGAAGCTCTTTCTCTGCTCTTTGAAATAAGGACACCTCATTTTCATCCCAAACTCGGTCCACAAATGTGTACCGGTGCTGTGGCAGCAGGATGAGAAACAAGGGTGCCCAGTGCCGCCCCGGCCCGTGTTCACCCTCACACAGAGGAAGGTCCGCAGATGTATTAACCCTGTTTCTCACTGATCCTTACATCCTCGTCCAGCTTCAAATCTTGGTTTCATGTTTGCCTTAATAATACATGTTTAGAGAAAAAAATAGTCTTAATAACACTGCACAGGGCTACTTCAGTTTCCTGTAATAATTAGAGACTGTGTAGGATATTATACCTTTCTGTAGGAACCATAGGCTTCTCTCTTTGCCTACACTTTGCACACTAGAAATGACATAAACAAAAATTCCGCACTCTCCTTTAAAGCCAGACTCATAAATCCCAATTTGTTCCTCTAAGATTTTTCACTCATGTTTACCACAGTGTGAGTCTCACATGATGGTATTGTCCTTAGACAAAGGAACTTCTATCTTAAGGTGATTTTAAAAAGCACAGAAAAGAGAACCTGCTGTGTTAGTGATTGTACCGGGTATAAAAATAGCACACGTGATAAATCTTGCACACTACACTGAGGAAGCCGGAGGGGATGGTGATGCTACCACATGGCATAAAGTGCTGGATGCCATTCACATCCTGCTGAAAAGTGAACCACTGAGAAACCCATCCATACAAGCACAACGGAAGTAGGCATAGAGTGTAATGCATCACACTGAGCACCAAAACAAACTCAGCTTCAACACATTTCATCTTTAGGTAAACATTATATATTAGTTGTATTCAACCTAAGGCACACTTCACGTACTGTAAACCAAGTGCTCACATATTCTTACTGAGGGTTTTTTTGTTTTTTTGTCTTTTGGTTTTGTTTTGTTTTGTTTTTTTGCTATTGGATTTGCATTGCTACTAAAACATCTAAAACTGCCAGGCCTGGGAAAATTCCGATGAAATTTCTGAGCTGCCTCCCAGGGCTGACTGGAGACCTAACAGTGAGGAACGTCATCATCTCCATGCCTATCTCGGGAGCTTTTCACTGAAAGGAAGACTGAAGCTTATCAGGGGTCATCTGGCGGGAAAGATTTTTATTAGAGTTTCGAGAAATCTCTGAAATCTCCTGCCTTCACCTTTCTATCCTTGCAGGACAGAGAACTTCAGATCTCACAGCTAATATTCAAACTGAAAGTGGACCGCATAGATATGAGAAATCAATTTGACGTGAGGGGTTATCCACCCTCCCAGCCTAGCTCTTCTGGCTATAATTGCATTCCAGCTCCGCAGGTGCTCTTAGTCTTGAGTTCACTTCTGGAATGAGGGAAAGAACATTCCCACACACATCCTGTACTTTTCCCTAATTGAGGCCTCTGTCAGCTCAGCTATGCAGTGATATTTTGGTTGTCTCTAAAGTATAGACAAGTCCAGAAGCAAGAGCCCAAAAATAAAGAATTTTATTTGTCTATGAAAAAAAGAATGGTGTAAGCTTTATTGTAAACTACAGCTCTCTTCAAATCTTTGCATCCAGTGTTTTTCTGTCTATCCCTGCATCCCTTCCAATGAATATTCCTCAAAAAAGAGAATTATTAAACTAAAATAACCCCAGATAGTAGATATTAATAAAAGACAAGCATAGAAGCTATGTTAGAAAGGTCTCCTTTTATTATAGATAAAAGGAAAAAATATTAATCTTCATGTGGCAATAATTTGAGAGGCACTCATAACAGTGCAGTTTTAGAGACCCTAAGATTAAATACTGCAAAAGTCAACCTTATCAGAAACTGTTGAGTGGTCTCCTTTGTTTTAATTTAATCATTGCTTGAAATCTATAGATCTGAGACAAAATTTCAGTTTTTGCCTGTAAGATGAAGAAAAACCAGCGCTGACTGGACCTTCTCTCCAGATCTTTAAGAAGCTGAAATAAAATTATACGTGTGGAAATGCTCTAAACTACAAACAAACATCCAAATGCAAAGGTGTTTTATTACAAAGGCACCGTGTGTTGAAAACGAGAACGTGAAAGCTCCGTTTGATCTGGACAAACAGCTTCTATGCTGCCCACAGGATTAATTATGGACTTCTCACATTTTGAAAATAGTCACAGATGTATTTAGATAGTGAGATGGAACGCAGAGAGAAACATGGTAGGCTGATGAAAAGTTGAGAGCATGCCCCAGCTTCTCTGCAAGAGCTCCTGTCAGCCTCGCAGCCAGCTTTGGTCGGACACGCAGAGCGGCAGCAGCGGGCCTCGGGAGAGCGGTCGTGTGGCCAGCCCAGACTTCCACACAGCCTGCTGCTCTTTGGCACTGCTGAGCCACCTCTGTGCTCTTGCCAACACCCCCTGGCAGGGAAGCAGTTGCAGTGAGCAGCGGCGAGCACCCCTTGCCCTGCTGCGATCGCTGTGTGCTAACTCAGACCGGGCAACGGTGGCAGGAAGGCAGAGCTGCCGTCGTGTCCACCTCGCAAACTGCAGAATTGAGGTGCGGAGAATCCAAACGGCAGATTCGAAGCCAAGCCAGTCATGGAGGTGGGCTCAGACCTGAGGGTGCTTTGCTGTGCTTCGTCGTGGAAGCTGAACGCTTGATCTCATCATCATGGGGTACATTTTTAAAGTAGACGTCATTGTAATGTCTTCTGTTACAAAAAAGTGAGCTGAGGTTCAAAAAGTTTCAGGAGCTCACTCAAAGTCACAGAAGTGGTGATGAACGCAGCTTAGCTGGGGACTTTAGCCCGGGTCTGCTTGAGTTCCGTGACCTGGTCTCTTCCACAAAGCGACAGTGAATCCCAGCGCTCTTCTCCCTCGCTTCCCAGGGCCTCTCTGTCACAGGTTCCGTCCTCTGGGTCTGAGTTACTCTTCTTTCTAGCTTCTGACAAGGAGAGTCCAACTGCCCCGGATCTGACAGACAGCACAGGGCAGGTCCAAATGCCGAATTATGCTGCTATTTTTTTTTAAGTCAAGCAAACCAATTCAACTGACCTGCTATTTCCAGTTCCACCAAAATAAGTTCTAGATAAGAGTTGGAACTGGAATAAACAGATTCTTTATTCATGAATGCATTTTACACACTGACATACAGGCCCCTGACACAGCTAGTCGATGCCTATGAGAAAAAGGAGAACAATTTGATACCTGGAAGCTTACAAAAGAAAAAAATATATATATAACCTTGTTCATCAGAAATTAAATGCATTTCACTTTTGTAAATACTGCTGAAATTGAAAAGGCACACTTAAAAATAATCACAATGGTGCAAAAATGCTGTCTATAGATAAGGAAACGAGCCAAACACCTTGCTGAGGGAGACCCCTCTGCCAGTCTTTCTCTCTGCCAGCTGCCACAAAGACTAGCAGGGGCCACGAGCCTTTCCTGCGCAGCCCCGTGGAGAAGCCAAGCTGGGCGCAGAGCGTGAGTGGGACTTGTGCCCTCCACGTCGTGACTACACGAGTGGGAAGGTGCTGGTGGGCAGACGGCATTCCACCAGCGCAGGAATGCTACAAGTGTTGGGTGTGTGCTCTGGTTATTATGAAAAATAATCAACTTAATCTCTGTGGCCTCGGCTAATTTTTCATAGCAATCACAATGGAGAAAGAAATAGAAACTGGCTCACTCTAATAGGAAGAGTGTATGAGGCTCAGCTAAGCTAACATTCAGCACAGTGAAGACTGTTTGGATCTCAGAAATCGGTTGGCATAGAAGACAGGAGCGGCACCTCCTTCCTGGTTATGTTTTTTGTGGCTTTTATTGTGGCTCTGTCTACTGTAGCCTGAAATTGTCACTCTACTTGGATAACTGCTAAATCATAAGCAATATAGGAGCTGGTTGGGTTTTTTTAATTGTACGAAATAGAAGTATGAAGGGGAAATTCATGTTTCACTCTATTTGCCTTACATCTTTGGCTCTGGTGTTCTGATTTATGGTGTGACTTATGCTGCATCAGGCTCAGAGCTAAATTATAAAGTCAGTTTCCAGCTTCAGCAAATCCTTTCCAGGCCCTGCTGTGTTTCCCTTAATAGCAGGGAGCAGTGGGCTCCATCTGTGAGGAAGCACAGTTTGCATATGAACTATGGCAGGCAGGCATGCAGGAGACGGCAGAGCAGAAAAGAGCTGCACCTCAGCAATGCTTTCCTCTGTGTGTGTGTGTGCATGTGTGTGTGTGTGTGTGTGTGTGTGCGTGCGCACCTGCTTCTTACCGATACTGAGGAGTGGAATCAGGAAGTGATTTAGAAAGACATCTTTTTTATTATTCAATCTATAGGATACTTTTTGATGTTTTACATGCATATAGTTGAAATCAAACTGTCATTGCTTAGTACAACAGGATTTGTGACCTGGACTTGTTTTGTCCTGATCTGCCACCTTAAGAAACACTGGGCTTCTTGAGCTGCCGACTTTTACAAACCCCTCTATGGCCTCCCCTGTACACTTATCCTAGGTTTGTTTAGCCTGATGTGAACATAAGTTCATCCTAGCTAGAGAAGTGTCCATTGAGAATACATAAGTATTTCAGTTTTACTTCAAATTAAAATAGGGAAGGGAGTCAAACTCCCACTGAAAAAAACTGAGTTATTGCTCTTTATATTGGCCTAAAGGTAGAACAATATTCTCTTTATATTCTGTTTCTCTCACTGGATTTAATCTTCCTTCCAGGGAGAAAAATAACAAAAACAGTAATAACTTACTGCCACCTACAGATGGGAGATAAGTCTTTGGAAACATCTGCTAGGAGTAAGAAAGATGAACCTGGAGTTCATGCTAAAGATCCAAGGGTCAGAAAACATAAATCTTACAGTTCCATGTGAGAAACGAATAATTCCATCAGTAATTAAACTGGGCCTGTAGTATATAAGACCTAAATAAAATCAGAGCGACTGAAGAGCAGATTCTCCAATGGTTCGTCCATGTTATTTCTTCTCATCAGTTCTTTTCTTAGTGGCAGAGTTGTCCATCACCGCCATCCCCATTCTAAGGAAATGACACAAACCTATCCTCAAGCCCAGTTTTACAAGTGCATTGCTTCTCTCAGAGCAGAAGGCATCTCTTGGCCAGGGACCCAGCTGGGCTGCAGGAAGCACAAAGCCATGCCATTTTGTGTCATTATTTTTCGAAGCCGCATAACATCAACTTTTCTTGGCTCATAGCTACAGGATCTCAGGCCCTTCTCCCACGCAATTATTCAGCAAGCAATTACCTGGATATTTCTTTCCGTATATCGTGCCCTTGCACTTATTTTTCAGTCCACTTAACCCTTTACTTCCTTTTATAAAAGCATTCATGTTACTTCACTGTATTGCCTGGCATCCATGCTTTTTCAAATACTAATTACAGTTAAATCTGAACTTTTGCTTAGGGAAAATGAACGCACTGCATGGGAAGAGGTCTCTGACGATGTCGTGGACCACCGACCCCCTGCCCACTTGCTCTCTTCAACAGTTTGTGGGACGTCACACTCCAGATGGTAAGGTGAGGACCAGGTGTGGAGTCTGCCTCACCCGTGGATCCGTCACAGGTCTCCAGTAAAAGGCCACATGGAGTCTGTCCATCCCTTCCGCCATCACTGGCAGAACAAACTCTCAGCCCTCGCCCAGCAATCTGCTGGTGCCTTGACTTTGGACTTCTCAGCCTCCAGAACTGTGAGCACAAATTCTTGCTGTTCATGCATTACAGCCTGAGCTCTTCTGTTACAGTAGAAGGGACAGACTAAGACAGAGATGGAAGAAGCAAACAGTAATGGCTAGGAACAGAACACATACAACTCGCTGGTGAATTTCAGAAGTTCCCTGGACAGATTCCCGCTGCAACAAAATGGGAATGAGGACAGACATGTCGAGTGGGTGCTACCTGGTTAAATGAGGTCGCCTGCATTGTCCACCATGCCTTTGGGCACACAGGAAAGATTTGGCCAGCGTAAGCGATAGCTTTATTTATATCCAGATTGACAAACTGATCCAGATGCAGAATCTTGTCTTGCTCCTTCTTGACAATATGGAGATATATACCTGGATACAGAATATCTCAGAAACAATTCTGTGGTGAGTCTTTTGGTTCTAAGGATTAAATGCAGGGCGTTATGTTCCAAGAACATGTTCTACTGCTGAGATACAGCCCAAGCCCTAGTAATGAAATTTTAATATTTTTAATTCCATGTGTCTCTCTCAAGCCATTGTAATACCTTCTGCATGCATCTACAATTAAAATTAGGATATAAATATATAGATATAGATATGCAAAGCAACATCATAAGAAATGTATCTTCATTGTCTCTGCCTCTTATAAGTGAAGCCTAGGGACTAAGCTAGAACAGAAGACTCACCCATGGCTGAAAGCTCCACCTGGGATCTGAGCAAAGTTTGCAAGACCCCAGGCCTCTAGGTCACTGGCTGGCAGAGTTGGAGCTAGAGCCTGATCTTAGGCTCCTAAGCCATTGGTTAAAGACACACTTTTCCCTGCATGGTGGTATTTACCGCTTTACCTCTGCTTACAAAGGACTATGTGAGATCTTTTTTTTTCTTCATTGAGTTTATTGGCACATTTTAGGAATACAGTACAGTTACATTCAATATTGGGATCTTGTACCTCTACATGACAGGTCTTGGTTCTCATTTGTTCCCCTTGTCCCTGCCCTCCCTTCACCCTTCCTCCCCTCCCCCTTTACAAACACTTCATTTCCATTTTTTCATTTTCTCATATTTTTTCTTTTCCCTTATTCCCTTTCCCCTACCCTTTCCACTTCCCCTACACATTCCTCCCCTCCCCCTTTACAAACACTTCATTTCCATTTTTTCATTTTCTCATATTTTTTCGTTTCCCTTATTCCCTTTCCCCTACCCTTTCCACTTCCCCTACACCTGTAGCCCCTTTCTTCCTATTTCATATTGTCAATTATCTCATTAGGATCTTATGTACTATTATAGTTTATTCACACCAGATAAACTATTCATCTCTCTTCTCTATTAAGCACTGAAATCCTTCCGAACAACTCTTGGGTCCTCTGCACAGTGCCCTGCCTTGTCCCCAGAGAGTCAGATGCCAGCTATCTGCTTGCACTGCACGTGTCCATCACCCAGTGTGTAAGCCGAATGCCAACTGCAGGTGGGTGTCTCAGAAACGAGCGTGCAGCCTTCTCTGTCCAGTGCAGAGCCGGGCCGTCTTCCCAGTTAAGCAAAGCCAGGGCGTGAGCATAATCTCCGACCCTCGGCAGTTACCACCGCCCCTGCAACCTGACAGCAACGTCCTCACCCACCACGCAGTGTGTCCAAGTCCTCTGTCAGGATCAGGCGCAGGAACCGTCCTCTCTCACACCGCTGCGTTGCAGCTCCTCGCTGGCCCTGGACTCCCAGCCAGCCCGTCCACGCCTCCCCACCCTGGGGCACTGCAGTTCAGAGGACAACCCTTCCCCTTTCCTCGCTTCAGAGCACCTCCTAGTGGCTTCCAGACACCCTTGGATTCAGGTGCAGGCTCGTTGTCCTGCCCTGTGCGGCTCTGTGTGATCTGCCCATCTCCGGCAACACCGTGAACTCATCCTCTGCTCGCTTTGACCATTTGAGTGTCTACAGCAAGGCAAGTCCATTGCCATCGCCACACAGCTCTTGCCCAAGACGGTATTTTCTGTGAAATTGTATTTCGGAAATCATCTTCTTGGTGAGCTCTCAGACAGCCCTGAGCCACTATAACAGAATATCTGATCGATTTCTTAGGGATCCGGAGACTTAGGAGTGCAGGATGGAGGTGCTGGCTTCAGCGCCTGGTGAGGACCTCCCTGCTGAGAAGACGAGAAGGCGAAGGGCCCAGCTAGTTCCCTCCAGCGCTGCGACAGGCGTCAGTCTCGTTACAGACCTCTAGGGTCTCTTCTAAAAGAATTAGCTGGCGACGCTTCAATGCAGGAGTCAGCACGTTGTTCCTGTGCACCTGCTCAGAAGAAGGCGGCAGGAAGAGCTGGGAAGCAGGTACCCACTGCCTCCCAACACGCGGCCTGGGTCCCTGTGCCTGTTGCCCCGCAGCCAGGTGGGAGCCCTCCGCCCCCTCGGCGCACGAGCAGGAAGGGTGAGAGCGGACACTCCCAGACCCTCGTACCCGCCTCCAGCTAGCGTGCACGCCGCACTGCCACTACAAAGCTGGTCCCTCGGGCAAGGGCTTCTCTGCGCACTCTGCCCCAGGGAGAGCCCAAGCCTCTCCTGGGCCATGGGGCTTCACACGCAGGCTTCAGAGCCTGCTTTTCACACCTTGAGGATCTGGTGACGGCACAGCAGCGGGTGCAGCTCACGCTTGGACAGCCATTCCTCTCGGGTCTGATGTCTCCTGTCCATGACCCTCTGCCCGTCTCAGTCCCAGCCAGGAAAAGCAGAGGCACTCTGGGGCCTCCTTATCGCCTACAGTGTTGCTGCTTCTCCCTCCTCCTCCTCCCCCTCCCCCTCCTCCT
>NW_022900939.1:45461367-45472129 GCF_012274545.1 Fukomys damarensis
CTCCTACTTTTTCAGTACTGGAAATTGAAGCCAGGGCCTTCGCACAGAACTACATCCCCAGCAGTCCTTAATTGTTGTTTGGGTTTTTTGTTTGTTTGTTTGTTTTTGTTGTTGTTTCTTGTGTTTTTTGAGACAGGTTCTCAGTACGTTTCTAAGTTGCCCAGGCTAGGTCTGAACTTGCGTCAGCCTCCCCGAGTGCTCGGCTTACAGCTGTGCTCCCCCACCGCCTTGAAGGCCTCTTCGTAGCACTTGCAGTATGTGTTTTGAGGGGTCCACCGACATTCAAACCAGAGCACCTCCCATTACTGCACCTCCCCAGCCATGACCGTCACCTCAGCAGACTTTCTTCCCTGGTAGCAGCCCTGGCCATTTGTACTGCTCTGTGATTTCTCTTTTGCCTGTTGAGTATACATTTGTCTCTTTTGCTAGACTGCTTATATGGAGATGGAATTGTAGTGGCATCGTTCAGGAATTGTTTCACGTACTTAACACAGATCTGGAGTGCTTTCGATGAATGTTTGTTGAAAAAAATCATAAGAGTTGGTTGTATCCATTGATTTCCCACACCTGCACATCTGCTTGGCCATTCGTGGCACTCAGATTACAGCAGTAAACCGATGAACATATTGGAGTCTTGTCCTGGACAGAAGAAGTAAGCAATGTGTGTTCAGCTAAGTGTGAGTCCGTTCATAGTCTCATGAGGTAAAGAATCAAACTGAATTTGTGTCTCTCCATGATTTATGATTCTAGATATGTCACAATTAAATTCTTTTAGAAAGGAAAGTTATAGTCATGATGGTTTTCAACAGGCTCTGTTTCTTATTTCAAAAATATGACTTTTGATACAATGTTCAAGTGCTAACTCTAGCCCCTTAAGTCTACCCTACTGCTGGCTTGGGAATTTTTGCATATACACTAGAGTTGCCAGTTGCTTTTCTCCCAGATATTTTCAAGAATTACAGATATAGTTGACATTTGCACACACATAAGAAATCCTTTACTATCATATGAAAGGATGCTCAGTTAGATTAAGCCTGGGAGGGAACATTTAAGAATAATGTAAAAGTTGGAGGCATAGAGTGGTAGAGTGCTTGCCTAGCATATGTAAAGCCCTAGACTCTATCCCCGGGACTGCAAGAAGGAGGGAAGGAAGGAAGGAAGGGTTATAAATAGAAACATAATATACAAAGCATTCACACAAGATTTTTTCTTAATTTGAGTCATGGGTATCATAAAATTTTGTCACATTTGTAGTTTCCGGTAAATAATTTTAATTCACCAAGCCTTGAGGAATAGTTGTATGCATAGCATATAGTCTTCATTCTGTCAGCAAACATATACTGAGCTATTATTCTTTAATAAAGAATGCAATTGATCCTTATTATTCAAGGATCCCATATTTACAAGTGCATCTACTCACTAAAATTTACTGCAATCCCCAATCAATGCTGGTGGCATTTTTACAGTCACTGAAGACCATTACAGGAATGTGCAGAAAAGTGAAAAGACTTCTGCTACCACACAAGCAAGCTCCAAGCTGAGGCTACCCAGGGCAAAGTTCCGCCTTCTTGTTCCAGCTCTCTCTCTCTCTGCAAACAAATGCCCTTTATGTGATCTATGTGGGACCATTTTGCTTTGCTCTGCTCTGCTATTTTTTTTTTTTTTGCCTATTTTTGGTGCTTTCATTATTTACATGTTCTCCTGAAGTGATTTCTAGAGTTCTTAAATTTAAAACAGTGATGTATGTTACAGAGAAAATACATGCATTTTGTAAATTTCATTCCACTATGCACTCCAGTGCTGCTGACCGTGAGTTCATGGCCAGCGGAGCAACGTTACGGTGCATCTGGATAAGCGCTCGGCTCATCAGCCTGCACATGAGCTGCTGCACAAGTTTCAGGTGACGTCTAGAATTGGTTATGAAGCTGTGGAAGATGGAAGAGCAGCTTAATCTGTGAATTCATGATTTGACAACTAACTTTTTAAAAGGTTTGTTAGAGGACGTTATTGTAAGGCTGCAAGCCAAAGAATACTTACAGCCATATACCCACAGTCAGGAAAACGTTAAATCCTTTTGGGCTAGTGCTGAGTGGCTTGCACATTTCAAAAGACAATACAAGTAAAAAATGTCAAAAAAAAAACTACAGGGATAAAAACAGCATGGTACTGGCAAAAAACAGATATGTGGATCAATGGAACAGAATAGAGGATGCAGAAACCACCCCAAGTACCTTCGTCTACTTGATCTTTGACAAACCAGCCAAAGACATACACCGGAGGACTGATAGACTCTTTAATAGAAGGTCCTGGGAAAACGAGCTGTCCGCATGCAGAAGATCGAATCTCCCCATCCATCTCTCACCGTGTACCAAACTAAATCAAAATGCATCACAGACCTAAATGCTAAAGCACAAACACTTCTTCTGCCGGAAGATTAACTAGGTCAAATTCCTGCAGTCATAGACATGTGCCAGCACTTTCTGAACAGAGCCTAGGCCCATACACCATAGCACCAAGAACCATGTCAAACTAAGTGAGATGACATCAAATTAAAAAGCTCCTGTATCACAAAAGAAACAACCAGTGAAATAAAGACATAACTTATAGAATAGAAAAAATTATTTGCCAGCTAGTCCCAGAGGACTAATATCTAGAATATATAAAGAATTTTTAACATTAAGCCCTCCAAAATAAAACATTCAGTTAAAAAAATGGGCCAGTAAAATGAATGGACACTCCTGAGAAGTACAAATGGCCAGTAAATACATGAAGAAATGTTCAACATTTCTGGCGATTAGAAAAATGCAAATTAAAACAACAATGAGAATTCATCTTACCCTGGAAAGAATGGTCAACATCAAGAAGTCAAATAACAAATACTGGCGAGGAGGCAAAGAAAAAGAACCTTGTACACAGTTGGTAAGAATGTAAGCTAATACAACTATAGGAGAGTCTTCCAAAAGCTAAAACTAGAAATCCCAGGTGACCCAGCTGTTCACCTACTGGGTATCACAGGAAGGTTAAAGACATCATGCAGTGACCCATGCACACCCGCCTTTATAGCAGCACAATTTGTAACAATTAAATCTTTAAAGTAATCTGTACGTCCATCAACAGATGAATGGTAAAGAAAATGTGGTGTTTATACACCAGCCAGTACTGCTGTGCTACAAAGAAGGATAAACTTGAGTCATTTGTAGGAAAATGGGGACCACAATGTTAAGTGAAATAAATCAGATGCACAAGCTTAAATCTTGCATGGTTTCTCTTATATGAGAAACCCAAATTATAAATAAAGAGCAAATGAAAGGCAGATAATAGGAAGTTGGGAGAAGGACATTTCTCACATGGGAAGGGGAGCAAGAGACAGAGGGAGGCTGCGAGGAGAGGAAGGGAATGAAAAACGCATTAAAGTGTGCTGTGCACACACACCAACTCCCCATGAAAAGTGCAATCATTGTGTACTGCAAACACGTACTAATTAAAAACTTCCGAAGAAGTTGAAGGTGAGCAAGCTTTGCAGATCAAGAGGCTGTGGGTGATCAGTGTGCTACTTTACCTGGTTTAGTCATTCCAGGATTCATACCTGTATCAAAACCGCAGATTGGACCCCATGCACATAACCGTTTGCCAACCAAGATAAAGTATGTATGAAATAATTTTTAAAATTCCTGACAAGTGTTATACAATAAAAGGATGCTATAGCAGGTTTTCAACAATGATGAGGCTGGTTCTGCAAGGCTTTGTTTTGAAGAATAAACCTACGCAATGCAAATGACGCGTTAATTGACCGCAATGCTGTGGCCAGGAGCTGGTGCGAACATGGCTTCGTATTTCTCCCAGGAACAGCAGCTCGTGTGTGGCAGTGCTTGGGCCAACTTTACAGAGCGTCACTCCCAGATCAACCACCTATCTCTTACCTCAAAGAAGCCATACTTAGGTGGATAAGAGACACCTCAGCAGACGTTATGCAAATGGAGTTAATCATGCACCGTATCCTTTTGTTGAATGAACAAATAAATTCGTGAATACAAAGGATGATGAAAGAAATATGTATAACACCCGAGCAATAGGAGGCACCCAGCTAACCTGAAAACTGAAACTGAGACTATGTTCTGAGAGAAAGGAATCCTACATGGAAAATTTATGAATGTTTAAAAGTTACTCAGATGAACAAGGAGTTGCCAAGTAGGCAAAACTATAGAAAGAAAGTAACGTAGAAAGTTTGAGGACCTCTGAGGAAATCCATGTATAGAGCACAGGACACTTGCAGAATGGCAGTCGTGGGGCTGGCAGTGCTAGGGACCAGACTAAAGAGTTTAAATTTCCTGCTGAAAGGTAAAGGGTACCGATGGGATGTGAGAAACACGGACACTTCTCCACCTTCATCTTCTCGCCTGACAGAGCTGTGCCTCCTGTGACCGATCTCGGGGTGTCCACTGATAAATACGTATGTGTATTTGTGGAAAGCATCTTAAGTGTCTGGATAACAAAAAGCAACCTCTCTGAGCGAGTAAAGTACCCAAACCTAATTGTTTGAACAGTACGCACTGTTCTCCTGTTTGGAACTAAGCTAATAGAATGGTCTTAGTTGAAAGCTTGGTTCAAATTAGTCCTTTTGATCTTGAAATACTGGTGTTCAACAGCTTGCAGCTTATGTGTGCGCCCCTCTGCATCGTTAGTGTCACAAACGTGGTGGTTGTCTCAGTTATCATTTGTCTAATTCACCCCTAAATGAATTCTCCTTTTCTCATGGAGGCATTTATGTTGCAAGTGGTGATTTCTCCTCGTAGACCCACAGGGACAGTCTGAAGTTTGGAGATGGGCGTGCTAGTAGCGACTCGGCCGTGTGTGCTATGTTGGAATTTGTGTGGCAGTTTGAGCACTCGTTCCATGTGTCTGTGAGCTCAGTGCTATTTGTTGTCCCATTCCACTTTGACTTTGTGGAGAATAAATCCCATCCATTCAGCAAAAGCTACTAAATTAATGGTATTTTCAATGCAGAAACTAAAATTTGACTTCTAGCCTTTAGCTAAGGAAATTGTCCAGTAGGTACTCTGTTCCTTTGAAAAAAGCAAAAGTATTCATTATTAGATGACTGGGGATTTTGCTGGTTTTATAACCTACTAAAATGCATAGGCTGTTGAATATTCCACATTCCGTAGTTTTGTGGGGTTGTGGGCAATGTAGAATCCTCAATGTTTATTTTAAAATATAAAATAAGTTCTTGACTTTTCTTGTGTGAGGCTGTGGTACATCATATTGGAAGAGTTATCTGCCTTTGCAAATGAGAATTTCTTTTTTATTTTTCACATTTCTTTATTTTTCTCCCCCCACCCCGTTAAATTTATTGTTACATTTAAAGCAAGCCATGCAGTCATATTTATCACTGGGACCGCACACCTTTACAAGATGTGTCTTGGTTCTTTTTCTTTCCCTTGGGTTCTTTGGCTTCACCTGCCTGGAATGCACCACACACACCTGGTGTAAGCTGTGCTTTGCGGGGTGGATAAAGCATCTGGTCTGTTGGATGGCCCCAGATAATGTGTGCTCACGACCCTATATAAAACTAATTGTATTACCTGTGAGGAAAATAATTCCACGACATTTAAAATCAAACTTCAAGTGCATAAGGTTTTCTTTTGTTTTTGTACAGTGGCCAGTATCAGTCAGTTCAGAGAGATGGGATGAGCAGTAGGCCTTCTGGGTTTCAAACTTCTGCTCCAGCACAGAAGTGAACATGTAAAGATGTTTGTAGTTTTATTTTTAAAAAGTCTTTTTGAGAGGGAACAGCAGCCGGGCTGTTGCTTCCTTCTGCCAAGTCCCCTCCTCCCTGGGGAGCACCCAGCAGAGCAGCCTGCTGCTGCAGGTGGACCTCCCGGTGCAGACATTGTAGAGGCAGCTGCGTGATGGGGAAAGGTGCTTGACTCACAGCTTCGAAAGACAAAGAAATGGTGAAGCATGTTTTCCTCCAGTGCACAACATGCAAAGATAAGTGTGTGTGCGCTGAGGGAGGAATTGAGATTAGGGATTCATCTTTGGAGAAGAAGCGGAAGAAAGGCACATCCATCTTCTTGCAATGGCGGCTTCTTTGCAGAAGAGACAGGGCACGAGTCCTCCGCACCGCCCAGAGTGATTCACAGTGAACAGAGGGCCAGAAGCTCCAGACCCATCCACAATCCAGCCCTTTCCGTTCTCGCCGTCAGGGCTATGCAGGTGCCTGCTATACTTTAAGCAAAAGCTTGACACCTTCCTTTCTTACTCATGAGTCATTAGTGCTGAACTGAATATTCCGTCTTCATAAAACCTCAGCCAACTACAGTGTGAGTAAGGGAAATCTTCAAGAGCACCTTCACGTCCGTCTCCCGTGCCATCCTCTCTGGGCCTAAATCACAGGCGCCTGACAGTCTTCAGATTGCAGAGCTGCTCTCTCCAATGATGCAACAGCAAGGAGCCGAGCTGTTCCATTGCATGAAACAGGGGATTCAGCTTACAGCATAACCAGGCAAAGGTTCTCTGCGAGAGGACATTTTTTTCTGACTAATCTCTTGTTGCACAATTATGCTAATAGTCCCGCTTGATTTATTAACATTCAACATCTCCACCCTGCTTTTACTAGTACTCGTGAAGGAGCTGGTTACAACAGTAAGAAAAGGAAAGAGCGGAGAGGTTTGCCTCATATCAAGAAATCTCAGAATACATTAGGGCCAGATTCATAGACCAGGTACTCATAGTAAACCCTAATCATGGGCAAATTGCAGGGATTTTATAAATGAGAAAATGCTTTCATTCCACAAAGAGTGTCGCTTAACCAATAAATTATTCAAAGGAGATACAGGAAACTGAGCAAATAGCACTGTTATTTTTTAAGAAGTATTGGGAAATAATTTTCTATTTTTAATAAAATAGCTAAAATTTACTGAGCATTTTTAGTGTTTACAGTGTATTCATTTGCTTAATTGTCTCAACGGCTCTGTGAGATAAAAAGTTTATTCTCTCCTTTTTAATTACTGCATGTATGTGATTCCGAATACCATGTTCATCTGGGGAGCGACACATACATTAAACATACCTGATCATTTTCAGTCCCCGCAATGCCTCTCCCCCACTGTCATGCTCCCTGCCTCCAGGACTCTACCTTCTAGTTTTTAACCCTTTCCTTTAGATGGGAAAACTGATACACAGAAGATCGACTATATCTGCCAAGGCCCCATAAGCTAGAAAATCGGGGAACAGGGATTTCAACACAGCTTAGCTCTACAAGAAAGATTTCTTTTCTTTTCTTTTCTTTTTTGAGACACTACTCACTGTGTAGTTCAGGCTGGCCTTGAATTCGAGATGATCTTTCCCCTCAACCTCCTGAGTGCTGGGATTACAGCCTGAGCCACCATGCTCAGCACTACAAGCAAGATTTTGACTATTAAAACACTGTAATTTCACTATTATGTCCTGTTTGATTCCAATATATTTTCCTTAAAAATTATATTACAGAAAAATGATATTATAAACCCTCAACACTCGTACTTTACAAAATAAGTAGCTCCAAAATCAGAAATCTGTACTTCATCACTTTAATAAAATATTGCTCTTGGCTTTCTTTCATAGACATTTTTATCCGGAGTTCTTAAACGGTCTGGTACCTTAAAGTTGGTACAAAAATATTTTATTTTGTAAAACAAGGAATTCCTTCGAATTCTCTTACGTAGCCAAGAAGTATGATAACATATAAAACTAAACTATATTCAGAATTGCCCACAAAACGGTCTATTTGGTTTATTTCACTAAGCTCATTGTGCCACAGAGCGTAGTGAGGGGCTTAGTTCGCCTCTCTCTGTGGATGTTGCTCAAAAACAAACAAGCAAACAGACAAGGTGCAGCTGGGGCCTTCGAAATAAAAGAGAGGACTGAATGGAGAGGAAATGAGACTACCAGGCTGATGAGGATGGTTTTGTGATCAAAAATCAGAATCGCTGAGATGTGTTTGTTCCTACAAAATATTTCTGCCACTTAACAGAAACAGATAAGGAACTGTTCTTCCATGACTCCGATCTTTCCTTATTCAGCATGAGAGCCCACACGGATGACATGAATTTGTGGTCCAGATTTACGGGTACGTGCAGACAGAACCATGATGACCAGGTGTGCAGCAAGTCCCTGAGGAAGGTGCTGGGCTGGGCAGTGCTGGGCCCTCTCTGCCCTGGAGGCCTCGGATTGCAGTTTTCGGAGGTGCAGGGGTGGCATTCCATAACCACCCAGTTAGCTTGATATGTCTAAAATTTAGTTCAGACAAATACTCTGACAGAACTAACATTGACCTCAGTCTGAAGAGTGGAACCGAGCCTCTGTGCACATGGCCCAAGAGACGAAGATTCCTCCTTACTGCTGTTCAGGGAGATCCACATTTTCCTACGGTTTCATTCCTTTAGTTTAATGACCACAACCCAGTGAGTCCACTTCTCTGTCACGCTCAACAGTGAAATACACCGGCAGGATTTTCTGTGACTCAGTGACAGGGTGAGAACGAATTAAGGTCAAGCAACTTACTCTGAATCTTAACCTCTTTAAACTTTGCCTATTTCCTTTGAACTACCTAAGTTCACATTGTGAATGGGAAGAAAAGGGCTAAAGATGTGGGGAAAGTGGGAAGGGTAGGGGAAAGGTAATAAGGGAAAGAAAAAAATAGGAGAAAATGGAAATAAAATGTTTGTAAATGGGGAGGGGAGGAGGGTGTGAAGGGAGGGCAGGGACAAGGGGAAAAAATGAGAACCAAGACCTGTTATGTAAACGTACAAGATCCCAATAATGAATGTAACTGTACTGCATACCTAAAATGTACCAATAAACTCAATGAAGAAAAAAATTTAAAAAATAAAAAATAAACTACCTAGGTTCTGTCATCAAAGATCTGGTCAGTGGTTGGCTCCCACCCAATGCCAGTAGGAGTCCCAGCTGCACTCTTATTGGGGTGATTTGCTTTGATATGTAAATGTAGCTCTTCTAAAACCCTTTGTGCTCTGGGACACGTCCAGAACGGATGTGCGTTCTCATCACACACAGGCACACACACACACACACAAGGAGGACTATGTGAGGAGACGAATATGTGGGTTAGCTAGATTGGCTCAGTCCAATTGTCCCTATTTCAAAAATGTTTTTTGTTGATGGTAAATATATTCAATTTCATTTGTCAATTGGAATAAAATTTTAAAAGCATAAAGAAATTGAGTGCAGAGAGTGTTACACAGCAGCGTGATGCCAGGAGCCCAGTGGGTGAAATTACCAGGAGTCCACGCTCAGGACACATGAAGGGCAAGAATTTGCACTCTGCTCCGGTCACACATCTGAGGACAGAAAGAAAGTCCATTTGGGCTGCATGTGGCTGAGAACTTAGGGCACTGCCCCAGAAAGTGCTGTAAATTGTTTTCCTTTCAGCTCCTTCTATGGCTTATTTGCTGAATTAGCCAGGATTATTTTGGCTGCAAGGGACAGAAACCCACACAAACTAGCTTAAAATACAAAAAAGGGATGATTTTTCTCTTATTGGAAAGTCTAACGCTTCGGGCACGGTCCCATGTAGGCTCTGAATTTTAGTGTTTTTCTCTACTTTTTTCTGCAGTCCAGACAGCTGGAAATGGAGGCTGCGGGCAGGCCAGCTCCCTGGAGCACACAGCCTGAGGCGCAGGGCAGAGAAAAAGCCTGTGTCCCGCACCCCTTCATACCTGCAGTCGCAGGCTGGACTGAGTGTGAGCACGGCCGGCTGGGCCTGACTGCAACCTGCTTGGTGCTCACACAAAGCAAGGAAACTGGGGAGGTCAAATTCGCCAGGCGGCTTCGCCCGGGACCAAACACCCATGTGGTTGGATTGCAAAGAAGTAAGAAGCAGCAGGGAATGGCCCCTCCCAAAGTAGAGACAGTCAAAGCTTAGACCCCTTTAACTCCATTTCTCCAGAACACCATTTTGATTTCAATTAAATTTGAACTTTGAAATTGAATTGTTCTCAAAATCATTTACAATTTGTTTCCATATATCTTCTTTTTTTTCTTCTTCTTTTTATTGAGGTTATTGGTATAATCTAGGTATACAATACAGTTATATTCATCGTTGGGATTCTGTACCTTTACATAATAGGTCTTGATTCTCATTTTTCCCCTTGTCCCTGCCCTCCCCTCACCCCCTCCTCCCCTCCCCATTTACAAAGACTTTATTTCCATTTTTTCAGTTTCTCATATTTTTTTCTCTCCCTATTACCTTTCCCCCACCCTTTCCACTTTCCTTACACCTTTAGCCCTTTACTTCCTATTTCACATTATTAATTATCTCATTAGGATCCTGTGTACTATTATAGTTTTTCACACCAAAGAAACTATTCGGTATTTCAGTTAAAGAAATCCCTGTATGAACATTAAAAATAGGCAGTCCTAAAATAAAACTAAAAAGGAAAGTAAAAGAGAAAAGGCAATGATGTAACATCAAAATAATCTTTAATTCTGGAGATGAAAATGGTCCCTGAACATATTTAAATTGCTTCTCGCTCTTATAATCTTATCTTATGCTTTTTTCATTATTTAGAGAATACTTTATTAGTTTCTGTAATCAAACCCTCGTAGATATGACCTTACATATTTAGTATGATGTGTTACACCTGTACACATGGAAAAAAAATAAAATAAAATAAATTAACATTCCTAGACCAATATGGTTGTCCATTTCTGCACAATGCCAAGTTAACACAGTAAATTGGGATGACTTTTTCCAAAGTTG
>NW_022900939.1:45473453-45499867 GCF_012274545.1 Fukomys damarensis
TGTTGCGTACACTTTCAATAGAGTGTTTAATCTCTTGCATATCTGTTTGAATCTGTTTTATGGATTCCCTTTCTTTCCTATGTTGGGCGTTTATTTTTTCCATTTCTTTCTTATGCTGGGCCTTTGTGACTTCTATCATGGTCCTGAGCTCATCTATTTTTCTGTCAGTTTCTGCTCTAGAGTCTCAAATCACGACTTCCATTTTGCTCACTATCTCTATGGTTATCTGGGAAATTATTTCTGTTTTAAATTTTTCTAGAGCCTGATTGATCTGTTTTGTTACTTCCTGTGCTTTGAGTTCAGGGTGTCCTGGTGGTTCACTATCGGCCTTTTCATCCTCATTTGCCCTACTGTTTGCCATTGGTAAACTGGAAGTCTGTCCTTGTGTCTTGCTTAAGTGTTTTCTCATTTTAATTTTTGTTGTCGGACTGTCCTTGGTTTCATCTCTGGATTATCACCCAAATCTTCCTGATATAGTTGCACCCTAGCTTCTGTGTCTCTAATGACCCACAGACATTCTCATCTTCATAACATCAGAGAAAACAGCTCATCAAATCAACGGCAATGCTTTACCCCAACTGATAGAATCAGCAACACATTAAGATCAAGCACAACTTGGACGCTGACCACCTGTGGTAGTCACTAGTCTATCACCTTTAAATCATTTGAATTAAATTGAAATCAAGAAGCAGTCCAGAACATGTCTGCAGTGAACAAACTTTTCAATATAGTATATTAACAATTTAATGGCTCAGACAGAGCGAGGACTCAAGACCCCTGATCTCAGTTACCTGATGGCTGAACCCCATGATGCTGACTGACCTCAGGCTGCAAGGCCCAGATTGAGTTCCCCAACCTTCTGAATGGTTGAACTCCGCAACGTTCTATTACAGGTTTCCCTGCCCTTTCTTTAAAGATGTTCAAAGTTGGGAACTCAGAAAAATACCCTTGATGACCACCTCTGTCTTTGCAGAGTGGGTCCAAAGACTGGCACAGTCAGGAGGTCTGAGAGTGCGGAGAGGGGGCTTATGGGGGTTCAGGGGCGCCCGCGCGGCTACCTTTCCGGAGCTTGAGCGATGGCGGCTGGATCGGGAGCTGGCATGGCTCTCCTTCCTGCTGTGGGTTGGGGCCCGGCCTACCTCCCGGCACTTGAGCGATGGCGGCTGGGTCGGGAGCAGGCATGGTTCTCATGTTTCCATATATCTTCTTAAAAAAAAAAAAACTGTTTTAATTTGAATTTATTATGTTCAGATTCACAGGCACATAACCAACTCATATCATAAATAGCTTTATGTTTCTATTCAGGGTAAGTTGGACAAAGTACTTTCTGATTCTCTTTTGTGTACATTACCCATTTGGCATCTTTGTACACGATGAAAATCAAACCCACAAACTCCAGTACCCAGTGTGTGGATTAATTATCTTCATGCTTGATGTCACTTTTGCAGAAAATATTTTTAGTTGGAGGTAATTTCATGTTCTTCCTGTTGCTTTTGTTATATGTTTCAAATAATGAATACATCCTTACTTTTGCTTCTGTTTTTATATTCAATGGCATTAACTACAGAAAACTAAACTGGTAAAAACATATTTCTGATGAAAACATCTTCAAAACTTCTAAATCTAGAAAAGATAAAAATAGTAATTTTATGTTATGCTTTCTTTTGTCAAAACTATATTTTGAAACACTTTCTCATCCTTGCTAATATTGCCATATTTTCCAACTTGTATTTTTTTATTTCAAACAGTAAAGAAATTAATGAGAGTGGTAGAGATTTTTGTGCCTTTTTATCAGGCCTATCTGACAATTAATTCACCAACTTGGTATCCCTCTTAATCTCACTCCTCTAGTACCCCCTTAAAGTGTAACTTTGAAGAAGTAGTTTTAGAGATATCAAGCTTGAAAGGGCTTTTGAAACATTTCATTTCTAAGCTGAGTCAAAAATAGGCATGTTTGTTAAAAAAAAAAAAATCCCTTTACAAAGAAGCCTGTCTGGGGAGAGTATTCTTCAAAATTGTAGACATTTCTTTCGGAAAGCTTCTGTTCCCATTCATGGAGCTTATTGTTCTGATCTCAGAGCACAGTCCCCGCAGCTTGAATTTCTTTTCGAAATTGTTTAATGACTTTTAAGAATGTGTTTCTTGCTAAGTCTGTGAGCTTCCGGGGTCAATGTCTGCCTTTTGATTTCTGTTATTTAGCTCACATTTGTGCTCCCGGCCTTTTATGAAACAAGGGCCAGAGCTCTCTGGGTTTTGTAAAACACAAACTCATCCATCTCGGAGCCCAGGAGCACCTGTGTGCTCCACCGTTAGGCTTTTCCGCCCGATTGGCTTTCCTAGCTTGCCACACGTGTGATGCGTCCAGCTCACTCTGTCGTGGTTTTGCACAGAGGCATTGTTACTTGACAAATGGCACAGATCCGACTGCTGGCTCAGACCCGACACTCAGGAGAAATTAATGGAAACACAATCAGTAATTATAGTGAGCTTTCTGATCACGTTCATTTCCTCTGTCAACTACACACACACACACACACACACACACACACACACACACACACACTTCAGTATTTCCACCACACTCAAGCTTTCTTAGAAAATGCATTGTAAAATTAATTTGTTTCCTCGTGGTGAACGAGGCTGCAAGGACAACTGGCCGGAGTGACCAATGCCGTCTGTAAACTTAAACATGCTCCCCACCTGGAGTGCAGCGACGGCTCTGAGGCCCTGGACTCTTGGTCAGCACCGTCCTCCCGATCCCGACGCCTGGCAAGGGTGAGTTTCTCTGCTCCACGGACAGCAGAGCCTCTGGATCCAACCTGGTCGGTGCCCCCAGCCGGCCGCGTCTGCCGCGTCTTCGCCCCTTGACAAGCCTGCGGAGTCCAAGTCCCTTCCCTGGGAGGGTGGTGGCTGCAGAGCTGGTTGTGTGTCCTCAAGGTTTCGTCTTTATCTGTGTCGCATTCCAAATCCTAATTCTATTGGTTCATCCAGGTTTAGCCAGTTGATTTGAAATTTAAATGCTTATTAATGATCTCTCAATTGGATTCCTACCTCACTATTTTGTAACGAGAAATATAATTCCATTAGGTGGTAACAGATTTACAGATCGTCGGGGCATTGTCTGCTCAGTAATGATGCAATGGAAATTTGTTTGGGTTCAGAAGGTCGCATATTAATGTGTTTGTGCTGACACAAAGCGCTGTAGACTGGGTAACTGACGAGCGGAAGTTGCTTTCTCATAGCTCTGGAAGATGATGCCTCGTAGCTGTCCTCAAGCAGGCAGTAGAGGAGCAGGGCCAGGGCGGTTTCCTCCAAGACTCCCACGAGCTGCCATCTAATCACTCGCCCCCAGCCCTCACCTGCTTATCCCAATGAGGGAGCTGAACTACAGAACGACTAGGGAGCATAGACAGACCCTCTTGGGTGAGCAGGGATGTGGAAAACCCCAAAGAAAATTAAATGCAATTAAGATTAATTCATCCAAGCTGAGGCCCTGCCTTACGTCTCCTGCTTCCACCTGGCTCTAAAAGCTGACTCTAGGTGCAGCCTCCTGTAATCAAGGGCTCATATCTCCCAGCCCTTAGAAAGAGTCAGAGCACTGCTAGCTCTTCTTCCAGGAGATTGGGTTTAAATTGCAGCCCTGGCACGTACAGCAGTGGTGCCGCCAGTTTCTGAGCCTTTGAACAGTGGTTCCAAAGCTTCAGGCACCAAACATCTCCCAAACCTGGCACCTAGGAGTACATCCCAGATGCCTGTGGTGTTTGAGCGGTGGAAACCTTGACCTTAGTTATTTCTTCGTTTCTAACCCCTCCAGACATCTGGCTCAAGATTCTGCCTTTGTCCTGCCCCTCTTTAGTCCTTTTGATTGGTTTTGAATCAAATGCAGGATTTAAGAAGAAAAGGTTTATTTTCAAGCAGGATAATTCAATGACACCTTAACAAAAGCATCTGTTTACAAAGACAGGAACAAGGTCTAAGGTGACCCAGAGCCAGTAGGAATCCATCCGTTTTCTTCCTGAGGCCAAAGGGAGGCAGAAACAAAACTGTTCTTTGGGCCCAGGAAGACAATCAGATATATGAAGTGAAGAGAGGGAACTTTGGTTTGAGGAATTTACTGTAGTCCGCTTGACAGCCAGAGGGGTTCAGGGAACAACACCCTGCTTCCCTGTCCCTTCCTCCCCACCACCTGTGAGGGCTCCAAGAGCCCAGAAAGGCCAGCCACTGGCTCACAGCCAACTTTCATTGCAGGGAGGAGGGCAGTGAAGGACGGGGTGAGCTGAGAGAAAAGTATAAAGTATCTGGCACAATTCCCCCTCATCCATCAAAATATCTTGACCCCTACCTCTTTTCTGCTCCCCACCCTGAGACAGTTGTGGGAACTGGACAGGATGTTTCCAGGAGAGAGACGCGTAGGATGTTTGGATCTTGACAGCACTCTCGGGGTTACTGACAACAGCACCAGCCTCACTCTTACTCTGAAGAAGGTTTTGGAACTCTGTTCTCCTTACTGCCTAGAGCAGGGGACACGCCTGACTTCCCGTTCTGTTCCCAACCCCGGTCACCAGGGAGATCCACTCACAGGACTGAGTACCCCCGGCCACTCCGGCCTGGGCAGCTTCTCTCTCCTGGGCAGCACAAGAGCAGCGCAAAGCTGGTTTTCTGGCAGTGTCTTTTTCAGTATTCCTTGCAGGTCCCCAGGAACTCCAGCATCTCCTGTGAGTTACCACCCAGCCCCGCCTTCATTTACTATGCCCTCGTGACGTGCTCCAATTTCCCAGTTTGCAACTTATTTCCCATTGATTTCATTTTAGACAGCCTCCTGGTAACAGGCAGGAAGGCATCAGAACCTCATCCATAGCAGGTCTTCAAATTACATTTTGTAAGTTTTCTTTGGAAAAGATTCCTGGCAGCTTGTTAATAGCATCAAAAGCTTATCAATATGTTATTAGTGTTGAATTGGTGTCTGCCCTTGACTTTGTATCATGGATTGTATATAAAAAGCTCTTATTGACACAAATAAAAGAAGGAAAACTAAGTGAGTTCGCTCAAGAATGAATGAATTGTTGACAATCTGAAGATTGTCTCTCAGAGGACTTGCCTGAACTCTACCTGCTTGTGGAGGACAAACAGAAGCCATGGCGAGGGTAGACAGAGACATGGAAGCAGATTAACTCATAGACAGCCTGGGGCTTTCACACAGCCTCAGCAGGGTTCAAGGAAAAGACCTCTACTTACGATGGATCACTGCAAGGAAACACACACAGCACAGTGATGGTCCAGGCACAGAACCAGACTCCCCACACTTCTAAGAGAAAATAGTAACAAGGAATTCTGGCATAAGTGAACACTTAAATACATGCCAGTTGATGCATATTTATTGCCAGCATGCTTGTGAGCCAGGCCCCAAGGCCATGGACCAATTCTCACACCAGAATGGGTCTGCGTTAATGTCACAGGGATATGACAAAGGTGAGGTCCCCTCCCAAGAACTAAGCAGTTTCTTAAACAGGCACCTGCAACAAGATTGGAACAAAAAGTAAGGTGAAAAACAATTACATGCATGCAGGTTCAGAGCCAAAATGCAGGAAATCAGTGAAAGAAAATATTTATTCTGCTTTGACAGACGTTAGACTTTCAAAGGTCAGCAGTAAAGAAACACTGTAGGCAGAAGGAAAAGCATAAATTACACCAAATCCTGCCCACATGCCAAATTGTGGCCAGGTGACTGAAAGGAAGTTAGCTAATATCTTAATTACTTAATTTCTTATATCTTTAATGACCCTAAAAATACACCACAGTTTTCTTACTGGAATTATACGTAAAAAGTTTAACACAGCATCTGGCAAAATAACTGTATTAGTCAGTTTGGGTTGCTGTAATGAAATACTAGAGACTCAGAGGCTGAAAGAACAGAAACTTATTCTCTCCCAGCTCTGCAGGCTGGAGGTCCCACACAAAGGTGGCATCCTGTCTGGTTTCCTCTGCAATCCTTTGCGGCATACAGGGGGCACTTTCTGGGACTTCACGTGGCCTCTCCTTGTGTATACACATCTCTCTGCTTCCTTTTTATGTCCAGTTTTCCTTATAGAACTCCAATCAGTTTAGATTGGAGCCAAATCTAATTGCTTTATTTTAATTTAATCATTATTTAAATATCCTACCTATAAATAGTCTCAATCTGAGAAACTGGGAATTAAGGCTTCAAAATCCAAATTTCAGGGAACCTAGTTCAGTCCATAACAGTAAACACTCAATAAACTTCAGTGCAGTCTAGAAGGGCATGGAAACCAGACAGCACAGGGCGAGGACAGCACCACCACCATTTCCTTCATTTGTACAACAAATACTGAATGAAGCACACCATGCCAGGCTCAGTTCTAAGCTGGAGAGGTGTAGCAATGAACAGGACAGACAAGTTCCTGCTGCAGATCGCTTCCATGGGAGGTGGAGTTGTGAAAGGAGAACTGCACAAACCACTGAAAAACTGTACCAGTTGCACTCTGGGAAAAGCCTCAAAAACGCACGTGGAATGTGATGTGTAAGTAAGAACATGAACACTCACCCCTGTGTTTAGACTTCATTAAGCAGACAACGGGGGAAACAACTGCTTTCTTCTTACTAATGAAGGAGGGTGGGGTGGTCTTCCTGGAAAACAGTCAGAGCGTGCTCTTGAGGAAGGTTAGAGACACACCGCTCTCTGGCCTGGAATAGGTTACCGTGTGTCTTCCTGCCAATCCTTCTGTTCTGGAGCAATCTGGTCCGAGTGCACACATATGAGGCCAAGGTGCTGTGAAACTGCAGCAAAGAGAGACAGGGGTCCATGATCTCAGAGCGTAACTAACTTACTGGGGATCTGCTTACAGACGTGAGCTCCTGGGCAGCAGCAAACTCAGCTGTGTTCCTCTGTCTGGGGCCAAAGTAGGCGCATCGATCACCCTAGGTAGAACGTAACTGGTATAACTCATGCTATTGTCAAATAGACACATTCTGGCCCTGGGGTCTGGCTGCAAACATTCACAACCCACTCTAATGGTCTTGTCTCTTTCTCATCTGATGGGGACAACAGGGAAAACTGACTAGGGTTGTTCTGGGGCATTCATGGGATTAAAGCTCATGATGGCGACAGATAATTTGTACACCACTCTGCAGATTTCTACCCTATGATATCTTGAAATATTTATTTGGTCTTCAACTTGCCTCTAGGCACACAACTCCATAAAATATGTGAATCTCTGGAGGGATTAGGCATGGTCTCGGGACAGCTGCCCTGCTGTCCTGTCAGTGACAGGCCATGCGTTGCCCCTCATCCTGTGGTCAGAGGACGCCCAGGACAGTGCGGCCAGCCAGACAGCAGGGCCACCTGCTCTAAGACAGCAGCGGAAGCGGGGCTGGGGACGAGGGAGGAGCTGGCTCCAGGTGTCCCTTACTTCCCAGAGCATGACATAGGACAGCAAAAGATGGGCCCTGGGGACGGTGGGCTCCGCCACGTGTCTGAGATGACACAGCGCAGCCCCCGTCCCCATGAGCCCGGGGCAGCGAGGCTGCCCTTCCTATCCAGACAGTCATGATCTTCCTTAGGATTTATATACCTTTGCAGTGTGGGCGTTTTAAAATTGTAACTATTCTTTAGGCTTATTTATATTTTTATATCTAAAGTGGGCATTAACTTGACAACCAAACAAGAAGTGATTGCTTGGAAATCAATCCGCTTCTGCACACCCTCTCTGGGACAATCACCTCGAGGTGACAGTGACAGAATGCTTCTTTCCCTGCCTTGCTGGGGCTTGAACCCAGGGCCTCTGGCACACTGGGCAGGAGCTCTGCCCCCTAGCGGGCTCCACAGCCGATGCCTCCTGTCAGTAAAGCGCACCAGCCGGAAGCAGGCTGCACAGTGTAACAGGGTCGGGAGTGTCAGGTCTCGGTCGGTCGGTTTGTGCTGACATGTGTTTGGGGTTTTATTTCAATGAAAAAATAGTAATTGTATATCTTTATGGGATACAATGTGAGGTTTTCATACACATATACATTCTGGAATGAATAAATCAAGCTAATCACCACCTTCTTTCTTTGTGGTAAGAATATTTTAAATCCACTCTTTTAAGTAAAGATGGCACCCATGGAAGACGGTGGGTGACAGCAAGGACCAGGAGAGCATAGTATTTGGGGTCATGAGGCAGGAAACCAGGAGATGCTGTATACGTAAGGTGGGTAAAGAATTGAAGGCCTCCAAGTGTCGTTTATGGTGCAGTGATCACCGGTAGGCAGGTTAAACATGAGGTCTGAATATTGGAAGAGAGCGGCTTACATTTAACTTCCTCATAGCAGATAATTAATAGATTATTTCAGAACTTAATTGGCTAAGAACCAGCACTACATTTATCTGGGAGGTGACCAGAGAAGATAAAAATTGGCATAAAAGGTTTCTGCTGCTAATAAATGAACATGAAGGTGGGAAGGATGGGTGAGGAGATGCCATCTTTCATTCCGAGTCCTATTCCACTTAATTTTTAGCACGTGCATGTGTTACTTTGAGAAACTATTAAACAAAGAAAAAATTAACAGTAACAGTCGATGGCAGGGCCCTCTTACTTTCCACACAGCTGAGAGAGCATTGCACTGGTACAGGCCTGTGAGCCTGACTCCTAATTCACATGAAAATGATCTTAATCTACTTGTAAAAAATGTTAGGGTTAGGAGACAAGCCACAGTGCAGTTGTGGGGCGCTTCCCAGCACATTTGAGACCCTGATTTCCACTCAAGTGGAGTTTCCCTGATAGGCAGAAACACTCACTGCCTTATGGTCATGACTCTTAAACTTCCGGAAGGCAAAGTAATAACAAACCTTCTAAGCCTGTCAGGTAGGGCCTGGGATTTATTTAGCTCAGTGGTTCTGCCGTCTGCCTCACAAGCTCAAGGTCCTGAGTTCAGTCCCAGCTCAGGTTGCTGCCTTCAGTCTGACTTTGTCCACGACATCATCTCTTTTACTTGCAGTAGTAAATGATAACTCTTTATTAGGCATTAACATCACCATTTTTCTCTTGAGAAACCTGAGGCTCACTCGTTCCTAGTGTTGCACAGCAGGAAGAGCACAGCAAGCTTGTGACAGAAATTTCTGTGACTCCAAAAATGATACCCATGTCACTAGCCTTCATCAGCATCACAGAAATGATAGCTTGAAACTACTCCGTTTTTCCCACTGAACTGTGTAAAATCAAATGAGTCATTATTTCCTTTCGAAAGCTCCTCGAATAAATTCACAAATATTTATTGAAATCTTATTTCTGTGTAGTACTATTAAACTAAGTGTTAAGACAGTAATTGAATTAGAAAGTATAAAGCATTGCCTCTGCATAAATGCAAGCCATTATTATCGCTGCCAGCTTGTTCCTAATGACGATTACAGCAGTAGCTCACTTTCCTCACATTTTACATACGCGGTACTTCCGGGAGCATTCCAAGTAGAAGCGCCGTTGAGTCATTCTTCATGACTTGGTAGAAAGCTGTCAGCATCATGGGCATCAATGCGGACCCAAAACCTGCAGTTTAGCTTCTGGACTCATTGTCAAAATGTAGCCCAGTTCTTAGCCTCGTTCCTCGAAGGACGGTCATTCTTAAACTGCCTCCATCCCAACCCGCTCACCGCCTGTCTTTAATAGAGTAGAGAAAGAGGCAACGCGCCATTGGATGTGTTGGTGAGCTGCTGCAGCTCTCAGAGACTGGTGCAAAGGCATGCTGAGCCCAATAAAGGCGCCAGGAAAATCCCAGGTGACTTGATGTTCAACTTAGCAAGGTGCTGTGCGATAAACAACTGCACAGAAAAGTGTTAAGTACCTTTCCCGCTAGGCCACTGTCATCTAAGAAGAAAAGGTCAATTAATTGTTCCCTCTGTACAGCTTGTCCTAGCGTGTGATCAGGATTTTTTTCATTCTATGACCTTTCTCTGGGGTGGCTGAAAAGTAAGAATATCATTGACTAGATTAATTCCCAATTCCACAAAATTTAGCCAAACATCCCAAACAGGGATAGTTTGGAAAACTTTAAAAAATCATGCACCACATGGAAGGACAAGTAATCTATAAAAAGTTATTAGAATTAACAATGTAATTAAACGGGTTGCTAGATGTCAGTATATATGTAAAAACCAATTGTACATTTACATAACAGTAACAAACAACTGGAAAATAAAATAAAGTAAAGCACACACACACACACACACACCCAAAAAAAAAAAAAAAAAAAAAAAAACATTATGCATCAGTTGACAATCCCACGCTGAAAGGCCAGTCCCTGTGGTTAACACGATACATCATTCCCAAACTCGACCTCGTCCCAACCAGACAAACCTAAGCTCATCTCTCTCTGAATCAAAGAGTGAAATCGCAGGCAAATGGAGAAAATTAGGAAATGTGTATTAGACAGAAGAAGAAGAGCTCTTGCAGTTTGCAGGAGGGTGTTCCGGAAATAGAAGCTCCCGAATTCCTCCCTTAGCCTGGTCTTGCTTGGATCAGAACATGGCTGTGGGAGTCAGCATCTCACCTGAGCAAACTCACAGAAACAGAGCCAAGGGGAGCCAGGTACTCTGCACTTCTAATGTTTGTTGAAGTCCAGCGTAGAGCTGCCATCTCACTGAACATGCTCGGAGTAAGTCACTCTCAGCAGAAGAAGGATTCTTACCTGCCCACTTTATCCTAACTTCATCCTTTCTCCTGGATTTGCTTTTACATTTCTAAGCCTAAGCAGTTGTGTGGCCTGGATTTGCTCTTAGCTGGGTGTGTACCATTTTCTTTCAAGGTAGATGACCCCCTCCTAGGCCCACGCCTCACTGATGCCCATTCGTGAGGAGACTAAGGTGTCTTCTACATTTTCCTTTCACAATCTTAACTTCTAAAAGTAAGTTTTAAAAATTGAATGCCACATGAGAGACACTACACCTTCTATGTTATATGAGCTGGTATAATGAGTCTAACTTGTTGAATTTTTGTGTAAGAATTTTTTTAATTATCTATTTGCTAGGCTAGGTAAAGTGTACTCATTTTCTTTACTGCTGTTCTTCTCTTTCTTTTGTTATTCTTGCTGATGAGTGGGGCTGCTGATGTTCAGAGCACAAAAGCACAGATAAACTGTGGGGGACCATGTTGAATGGAAGCCCTTCTTCAGAGACGTTGACGACACTTCCAGAAACTCTCCCCTTAACATGTGTGGCATGTGAGTGAACACAGTGCCTTCTGCTAACCTCAGGACTGTCAGTCAGTGGTATCTCTATACATATCAGAGATGAGGCCCAGGAAGGTAAGTTCCCCAAAATAACCAACACATACCTTTTTATGCCCTGATCATCTGACCATATTATCAAATCCAAAATATATACATGCACTCTTCCCAACCTTGCTGGGTAGCGATGGGTAACGAAGAAAATATCACGTCTAATTTCTCCAGACAATCAGGGGAAATGTGCGCCAAAGAATGCAGAAATTATTCAAGGCAGCTAAGTTAGATAGAAATAAATATACAGTCAGAGAGAGACTAGGCTCTCAAGGAAGTCAGCAGAAAAAGTCATCAGAACTGTGGCTGGAGGCGCATCTGAAGACCAAGGCTCAAGATGAAGATGCAGTGGCCAGAACTGCACCCCTCCCTGAGGGACAGCAGTGACTTGGAAAGACACTATAATGAGCACCACCTGGTCCAGAAGTCCAGACGTCTGGTCCAGAGTCACCGGGCCGGTGACCAGAGCATCCAGACCGTCCTTTCCCAGAATGCTTTTGTTCTCCCATGCACCCTCGCTATGTGAGCTGCTTCCCTATTGGTTCAGTATTAGCTGAGGGCTGCACTTGTGAGCCCAGAGGTTGGTCACAGTCTGACCCCTGTTGTACCCACACTGTGACCATGCTATACAAATTACCCCAACAAAAGGCCTCTGTGGCCACCTGCTCTGGACTCTTCCTGTTTCTCAAGAGCTGTCTCTCCGTAAACCTTTCCTACTCTTAACCCCCACTATTCCTTAGAATTCAGTCTTCATTTGGGGGGGACAAGAACTCGGTGTACCTGACATCTAGCAGGTTGGGAGTTATAGTTCTTCCATATCAAAATGACCCAAACCTCTTCCAAGGTATCATTTATTTCCTACATTTACTTTTCTGTTATTGGCAAAAAAGAAAACAAGCAAAGCTGAAAACATAAATTCAAATTCTACAGATTTAGCTTTTTCTTTCTAGCTTGGCTTCAGTGTTACAAGAATTCTATAATTTTTAGAAAGTAATCACTGACACTTACAGATTATCTGACTTTGGCTTTACATCTTATAGAGCAGGGATCTCTGGCCCGTCCAGACTGTAGGACCCCCTCCATGGTTCCAATGAGTCTCAAGGCTACTTACACTGGTAACAACTCCGCCCCCAGAATAAAGACCTCAGTTGTCATGTCTCCTTCCTGGCCTCAGCCTTTGTCCACACATCGTGAGTTCCCCACTGGGCAGTCCCCAAACAGTGGCTCCATATTCTGCTCCAAATGACAAATTTTATCTAAAACGCCAAGTAGAAATGATAGTTTCAAGGAATGTATTTCTTGTGATATACTGCCTACATAAACAACTTCAAAATGCTTTTATAGAATAAAGTCTTTTAAGGGCCCGGAATTTAGCTCAGTGGTGCCTTTGCTTGCCTCACAAGAGCAAGGTCCTGAGTTCGACCCCCAGTACCAAAAATAAATAAAGCCTTTTTCCCTTGACACAATGCCTTTCAAGGATAGCTCTAAGTAATTCACTCTGCATAAAGACTGAGGTAATAAATGGTGCTTTGACTTATTAGCAGACTAAAAATGAAAATCGCCACATCATTTCTCAGTTTAGAACCTAAATTATAACACCCAATTAATCTGAAAGGAAAGAGCAGATATACAGTGTTTTCAAGAATTGCAAGTGAAGTCATATGCAATGAGAAATTTCCCATCACAGTGATCAAGGTAGTATAACTTCAGAGAATTCGTTCTTGAATTGATTACATGTAATCCATGTAAACTTTGGGGAAAAGAAGTGTATGAATAACACCAATTGATTGGTTACTGTATAATGCTTATTCACCAATCAGATTCCAAGAATTAAGATAAATTATTCAGTATGTAATTTCCTATGTTCCATCCAGAACCTCTAAGTAGGAGGGTAAGGTTTAGCCTACACAGTGACCCATTTCAGCATTATTTCAGTGGCTTAAGTGGGCAGTGTTATTTGCTGCTTTCTTTACAAATAATCATCTTTAAATGAGAAAATATGATTTTAATGACCTGCAGTAGCCAGAAAAGTGTGATTCGTTTACTGCAGGAAATCATTTTCTAGTCTTTGACGGTTATTTTACTCTTTGCTGCCACCTATGGTACAGTTGCTAATACAGCAAGTTTTAAAATGACATTTGCATAGGCAGAGCTCTGGAGGACTCTCAGCTGATAAAGCCTGTGAGATTGACTCCTGCTGCCTTGGTCCTGAAAATCACAGCATTTTGTTTTCTATGCTGGCCTAATGAAATCAACACACTGAAAAAAAAGTAACAGCACAATGAACACACCTGTCAATCATTAGAAGACTTTTACGGGCAAGGGCATTGGGCCTGAGGACAAATTATTTGTTCAAAGTCGCAAAGCGAGCTATTTGTTGAGACCGGACAGGAAACGAGGGCAGCCTGCTCCTGACACAGACTCACCCTTATTTTCTTAGGAGATGTAAGCATTTGTGTTGTAAAATGACATCTGATGGTCATAAAAATCTGCAATTACTTTTAGTATCATTACAAAATGGCTCTCTCAAAATTATACTAGATTAGAAATTTAACAATGCTTCTAGCAACGAGCACAACCTCTGCCACTTCCTTTAAAGAACAATGGAGACTAAAGTATGAGAACTCGCATCTTTATTTCTAATTAAACTTACTACCCTTTTGCTCTTGAACCATACCTAATTTTCTTCTTTTCCTAAGCCTGAAGCGTTTTCTCAAAGTTGCTAAGAGTCTGATAACAGAGGAGGAAGGAAGCAAAGTGGAGTCTATCAGTCAGTTTGAGCCCCACACACGGGGCGCTGCCGGTGATGGGCGTCTTCCTTTCCACAGCTCTGGGCGAGGCCGGAGAGCAGGGGCAGCAGCCGGGCTCTGCAGCGACCCCCTCCTCTTCTGCGTCCTGTCCATCACGCCCTGGGGTGTAGGCGGAACTCTCTCCACCCTGACAACCACGTTTAACCCCTAGGTGACCTAGAGCAGAGCCCACCACAGCGGAAGGACAGACCTGGGCGGAGACACGATTCAGTCCACAGCGCCAGTCATCGTTTGACACAGTAAGGTGAGAACTGTGATTCACAACACTGTAAAGCACTACTTGACTTTTTCCTTTTCTTTGTACCGGGGATCACACAGTGAAACCACTGAGCTAAATCCCCGGCCCTAGCACTACATGATTTTGAGGACTGAAGTTTGTCCAAAATAATTTAGAAACCCTGGGAACCCTAAAAGCTCATGGAAGAGGGAAAATTATGATAATATAAAGGTAATAATCCCCACACTCATTCTTGTGAATCTTTGATCTGCAGGTGGTATTTTCTTCCCGTCTTTACCAAGACCTACCTATTCCAGTCCTGCCAGTATGAGATGTACGTGCATAAATATTTCTTGTTCTTTAATAAAGCTGTCCATAATGGAAATCCCTTTTTTTACCACCCCTGTGAAGAAAACTCGGCCGGTGAAGTGACTGATTTTTGTGCAGGAGGAAACAGCCCTCCAGGAGCCAGGCAGCCCCCTGCCCGAAGTCTCCACAGTCCATGAGAGAAGTGTGAGCAGAGACAAACTTCCAGCAAATGCAGCTGGAACTGTCTGGCTCCTGTTCCCCTCCCTCTCCAGCTGCAGCTCACCCAGGGCTCCTGAGCTGTGTCTTCCATGATGTTTCCGCTTCATCACAGGCCTAAAATCAATGGAGCCTGACAAACGTGGCCTGAGACCCTGTGACCACGAGCCAAGATGAATCTGTCCTCCTTTAAACTGTTATTCTCAGGTACTTTGCCTCAGTGACAGAAACCTGAGTAACACAAGTCCTTCCCTCTAGCCTTCTTGGATTGGAAAAGTGAGCTCAGAGCACAGCTTCAAAGCAAGGGGCCCCTTGTATGAGAGTGTTGATGTAGTCCTGGGTACCAGATAGCATGCAAGTTAAGACCAATGAAGGCGCACTGGAAATCCTCCACAAGCTCTTACAAAATGGAATGAACTGGAACCACCACTCCTTGAAGCTGCTGCATAGTTGAAGACAGAATAGGAATATATGTTCCAGTTCTTTGCTGTGATAGCCAACCTGACTCCGTTTGTGCAAAGTCCAGTGATTACCGGTGGTCGCCTTCCTTGTCCCCCTTGGGACTCCCCTCGGCTAATGCATAACAGACCAGCATCCTGTGTGAGTCTGCAACTCCATGTTCTGTTTGCGGCCTTTTGGTAGAGCATTCTGCAGCTATCTTATCTTCACTACCATGTAAACAAGTCTCCTGAACCTGTGTGATTCTTTCTTTTAACTAAACTGTGTGAAACTTCCCTAACCCTCACTAGTTTAGCAAAGTTCTGCCCCTGTGAAACTCTGCTTGTGTTCCCCTCTCCCTGAGCCCTCCCTGAACAGAAGAGTCCTTAAAAGGGCCCTGTAAGCTTCCTTTCCTTTGTCCAGAGTCTTTTTGGCAGGAGCCACTCTGGGTCAGCTGCTTATAATGAAAGACTCCACTTAAGTCAGAGTGTGGTTCATCTCTACAGTTCAGCACTGGAAAGATCCAGGGACCGTGTCCAAAGTCTGGGTAGTTTTTGGTTTCACTGCTCAACCATTATCATTTAGGATATGAGTCTAAATTAGCAAATAAATGTGTCAGTGTGGCATCGGGGGGAGCTCTGAATGCAGCGCGAGTCTGTGCTTGGCAGTTAACCTGCATCAGGTGTTCACTTATTAGTTTGATTTTACTCAATTTCCTATTTTTAAAAGCAATTTTAGTGAGCCCAAGGGCGATGCTTACCCTGGAGAATAACTTCAAGCTGCACTGGAAGCTTCCACACTTGTACCTCTGCGACATTCGTGACACGATGCATTATTTCTGACACTAAGAAACCAGGAAGCTGAAATTCTCCGATTTTTATCAGCATCCGCTGCTAACAGAGCTAATAAAGCTGTTTCATGGGGAAGGCAAATGCTAGAGAAATGCATGCAGATGCATTTGCATTAGGGCTTTTATTTTTTAAACCAATGACTTCAATCTACATTTCAGAATTTTTTGCCTTGCTAAGCAATATAATAATCTGTGAGCAGTCAAGATACTTGCATTTGGATTTCTCTCTCACTGCCATTGCACAGTATGTGGGGAAACTTGAATCAAATAACCTGCAATGAGTAGAAATTGTACCAATTTTTTTTTGCTAGTTTTTACTGAATAATTAATTATTATAATCTAAAATAATTTTGCCATAATTATTCATGCCATAAGTCAGGCAAGTGTAGAAAATATTAGGAGGAAACATCCTTAAAAATCCTAAACATTAAAATGTTATCTCATTTTCTTGTTTTAGAAAAAAAAACTCACAGTTGAAATATATTTATTATTCCTGAAAACAATTTTTCAATAATTATTTGCTACTCAAAACCACCTAAAACATCAGCATACTTTCCAAAAGCTTTAGTCCTAATGTTAAGGTAAGGTTTCTTCTGAATGATAGGCACAATTAAATACATAACAACAAGGGTGATAAAGCCAACTGGAAGATCAGAGCTGTAAAGGTCGTCTTGCTTCGTCTAGCCGGAGGAGAACTCTCAGCTGGTGCCCCTTCCGGCAAAAGCGTTTACCTGTGAGGAGAGTGTACCCAGTCCTCACAGTTCGGAAGGGTTATTTATTTCTATTGCTCTCTTTCTGCCAAGATCACTCGGCACACAGGCGCCTCTGTCAAATGGAGTCAGAATCTTCTCGGCCTGATTGGACGGTCTTTAACCTTAACCCGCTCCGGCTGGAAAATCCTTTACAACTTTGGCTTCAGTGAGAGATCTGTCAGTGGCAGCGCTGACAGGAGTCTTTCCATCCAGGCTCCTCTCAGTGCCCTGCTCTGCGTAAGAAAGTCCTGAAGGGGCCGACGTGGGGCAAACGTTTCCGCCGTGCTCTGATTCTGCGCTATGCATCCGGTTCTCTGACTTCTGATTGCTTTCTTCTCAGGCTCCCTTTTACCTCCCCCTCCCTCTCTTCCTCCTCCTCTTCTCTTTAGTCCACGCTTAGTCAGCGTTGTCCCCCAAGTTCCATCTTTGGCCTCCAGTTCTTCTTTCTTCAGCTGATGCACTCACTTCCATCTTTAAAATACCACCTCCGGTCCTCGGCTTCTAGCAGGATCCACAGCCTGGTTCGAACTGTACCACAAGTTCTCAAGCTTGAGTATGTGCTAGGATTACTGGCGGAGCATGATTTCTGGAAAGCAGCCCCTCATTGGTTTAACTGGATTTCCTAGAGGTGGTGGTGCCCAGGGGCCAAACTTTTCACATCTTCCCATTTGATTCCAACGTGCATCACAGTGTGAGCACTGGCTGTGGTCCACTAGCAAAGGCCTGATAACCTGCGCTCTGTTAGGGTGCAGGCAGTGACTTTTAGCATTTGCTTGTTTCGCTGGTTTAATATTCCCACCATGGTCAATTTCACACTGCCAACTTGCCAACACTCAGCTCTCAAGACACCTGGTACAAACCACCTCCAACATTAGCCCTGGAGCTGAGGAACTACTGGGGTACTAGTACATCACATTTCCTGGGGTCTGTATATCAGTACGCTTCCTTACCAAAGTCATCTTACAAAGAGAGAGAACAAGAGATGAAAGAAAGAGAGAGAGAGCAAAGCAGATACATGAGCTGGCCTCCTGTGATAAAAGGAACTGGAGACCAAGAACTGTTCCCGTGATGGGACTCAAGGACTTCCAGAGAAGTCATCAGGCCACTTTGAGGGGCTTTGTAGAACCCTTGACCTAGAGAAACAAAAATCCATATTTTTCAATTTCACGTAGGCATGCCCTTAATGATCCTGCCTTATTTTCTTGATATTGCATCCCATATTTTATATGTCTAATACAGCCAACAATCAGATGTTCACATTTAAATTCTTTAAAAGCATACACGCAGCAGTCCCACAGTCTCCAAGAACAGACTCTCACGTTTATCAACAAATACACAAAATAGAAATTTCCTTTCACATTTCTTCTCCTCCCTTTTCTGCCTTTGCTTGAGTCACTTCAGTGTTCTGCAGACTAAAACTCTTTTGCTTAAAGAATGGATAGTTTGTCATGCACATCTAAGATACTTTCAGAGGAGATACTCAGAAGCACTTGGAGCCTTGAAGAGAGGACACAGAGCAAGAGCTGGACCTGTGGGTTTTGAAGCACTATTAGCAAAGTCAGAAGTGGATTTAGAAGCCATTAAGGGTGAGAAAAAGGAAAGGGAACAAAAGTTGGGGCCTCAAAGATGTAGAGATCTTTGTTCCTGAAGACCCAAAATGGCCTGAACCATGACTTTAACATCGTACTTTTAAGAAAACTGCACATTTGGGATACACTCAAGGTAGCCCAAGGTTACAGTGCCATCTTTCCTTCCTAATACGCCTAAATTCCTAATAGTCTTCCAAGGAACAGTAAGCCTGTCACTTGGACCTGTGCCTTTCTCTTGAAAAGTAGACCTGTGTTTTTCAATACTGTAGATTCACATATTCCACAGGCCCCATCCTCTCAAATAGCACAGTTATTCAGCTACCTTGCCTCTAAATTCAAAGACACCAAAAGAGTTTGCATCCTGGCCTTGCCCAGTAACAGTTGGATGCAGCAGCACAGGGTGGGCCACCTGTGTTGGGGTCCCCTCCACTAGCCATGTGAGAGCTGGAAGCAAACCTTAATGTTTTTGTCCTTTCTGAGTGTGAACTTCTTTAATTTTGCTTCATAAATCTGTGTGTGCCCCTCTCTGATGCATCCCAAAAGGGTTTTGGTGAAAGTTGAGAACCTGCTCTGTGCAGGGTCTCCTGAGGTCCATGTCTCCTTGGACAGACAGCTACAGACACTGTCCAGCAAGCCCAACCCCACACCCTGGGTCTGCCCACGCGTGCTCTTGTCCTTGTGGCCTATGTAAATCTAGGGGGCGGGAGAGCCACACATGTGACAGACAGAGACTGAACACACAGGATGAGGTCAAAGTTGCACGACAAAATACCTTACTTTACGAAGCAGCCCTGAAAGGAAAGGTACTGGTTCTGGAAGCACAGCTGGGACTGGAAGAACGCTCTCCCTCCATTCCCTCAAACCAGTCCTCCTCCCAACACAGGAAAAATGGAACTCCCGACCTGCCAGATGTCAGATGGGCCGAGTCTGTGTCCCCAAAAGGCAACGGAAGTTAGGAGTAGGAAGGGTTTATGGAGAGACAGCTCCTGAGAGACAGGAGGGGTCCCAAGCGGGTGGCCAGAGGCCCTTCTTCCAGGGTAATTTGTACAGCAGGGTCACAGTGTGGGTACAACAGGGGTCAGACTGTGACCAACCTCTGGGCTCACAAGTGCAGCCCTCAGCTAATACTGAACCAATAGGGAAGCAGCTCATATAGCGAGGGTGCATGGGAGAACAAAGGCATTCTGGGAAGGGATGGTCCGGATGCGCTGGTCACCCACCCGGTGCCTCTCTGGACTTCCTGGACCAGGAGACACCTATCACAGTACTGTCTCAGGTTATTTTATAATCCCTGAGGCTGGCGCCTTGGCCTGGGCAGTGCAACTTCATCTTGAGGTCTGGCCTTCAACAGATGCACCTCCAGCCACAGCTTCGGTGGGTCCAGTCTTTTCCACTGACTCTGCAGAGCCCGGCCCTGTCTGACTGCCTACCAGCTTCTGTCTGATTTAGCTGCCTATAATACTTCCACCGTCCTCGGGAAAACAGAAATAACAAATAATAAAGACCTTGGGAACCTGAGGAGCTCCAGACCACAGCACCTTGCGTTAGCACTCATGGCCTGACCTGCAATAGCCTTTGCCCACCTGGACCCTGCACCCCACGCACTCTGTGGCCAAGTCAGAGCGACGGTGTGGGCGCCACTGACTTTGCCACCTCCAGCCACCTCCAGTTCATCCTCCTTTTTCTTGTGGAAAGCAGGCCCTCCTGAGGCTAGAATCTGCAGAATCTGTCCCTTCTTTTGGGCTGAGGAGAGGAAGGGTGCTGGTTATGTGCTCAGCAGGAGGAAGTCTGGAAAAGTTGCTTATTTCCGAAAGAAAAAAATCTAAATTTAAATGCTCCATTGTGCGATGCTGGTTACAATGACACTTGACCTTTGGCTTTGCTGTCTGATGGGTGTTAAGAACTTTCCGGAGCTAATTCAGTGGTTTTTTAAAAGATCTTTCTTCCCTTTGCCCCACCCATGAAACTCCAATACTGTACATCACTCAGTACCCTTTGCACAGTGTATGAATAGCCATACAATGTATGCACATGTAAGTAAGGTCCGGGCCGCACGAAGCAGCTATTTTAACCCACGGGGAACAAGTCCCCTCACTGAGAATATGGGACCGGGACGGGGAAGGCTGGTTTTATTGTCATTACCTCTGTTATGCCAGCAAGACAGGAGATTTTCAAAGCTGGCTATTAGTGAAAAATTATAAAATTTTAAATGGTACAAAATAACACCAGAACTGCAAGGTTTTCAAAGAGCACGTGGTAAGGTTTAAGTACAGAGATGAAAGCCAAAACACAGAGCATAAGCCGGACCTCACTCATACCCAGTGACAACCGCACAGTGGTACTTAGAAGCCTTGGTCTGAGTAAGCAAGAGGGCGGCAGTCACCTCTCAGTGCGCAGAGCACAGTGGGGCCAGGGACACAGAGCAGAGGGTGGGGAGAGTCAAGCGGACAGGCGGCCCTGGCACAGATCCAGTGCCCTCTTTGCTGGCCCGCGGGCCTTTCCACAGAGGACCTCGGATAAAACACGAAAGGGCTCTCAACCTTGGGCAGTGGAATAGAGATACAGAGAAAGACGTTAAATAATGTGTTGAAGCTGGGTGGCATTTTATGGTTTTGTATAGTGCTTTCTAATAGGAAAAAGTAGTTCTAATTTTGTTTGTACAGACTCTTATTCAGACTGTCTCCCAACACTGTAACAAATTAGAGGCAGCGTAGTGCTAGTGTTAGCAAACTGAAGCGATTTGTTGCTTAGAGGTAGCACATACAGCTTTTAAATACGAAAGCAGGCAATCAAATGGAACTCAGAAATTCAGCACAGCACAGATTGTTTTGAAAATTGGTCACTAAAATCAGAGCAAATAGATTCTCACCCCGCAGAATGTCAGCGGGTGATTTGGAGGCTGATGCAGGTCAGAAAGACCCCTGGAGTCAGAGGCAGGAGGGAGGACAGGAAGGGAACGACCACTGGCCCAAAGACGGCTGTGGAACAGGGAGGCAAAGGGGTGAGTTGAGACCACTCAGAGCTGATATAAAGGCCAGGAAAAGCAGGCGCATTCTAGTCACCTGGTTAGAGAACTCAACACAATATCCTAAAGCAGAAAGTTCTGCCCGTACGTAGTATTTGAGTCGGTCTGTTAAAGAGAACTCTTAGGGTTCTCTTATTCCACTGGCTCCATTGTCTCTAAAATGATCTTTTGCTTAAAAGTCCTTTGTGCACAAAAAGGAAGAAAGTAGTGATACATGCCACACAGAGGAGCTGCGCTCAGGGAGAAGAGCTGGGTGTGACACGCAGGCCCTTGTTGGGCTCTGCCTCTGTTCCTGGACACACTCAGTGGCTCGCATTCATCCTCTAACCACCGGCCAAGTGAAAGGAAGCCATTTATTTTGATAAAATAATGAAAAAAGAAACAATTTATTAAAAGCTCACTGCAAGGAAATGGAGGGGCCTCATATCACCGTCTCCCCATGTGCAGGGGGGCAGGGTCTGTTCTAGAAGGGACAGCGGGGTGCAGAGCAATCTCCACACCTGCTCCGTGGCTCCAGTGTCCCCGGCTCCTCCTCCTCTTTCTGGGGGGAAGACGCTATGCCAGGCCTCCTGGGGCAGCCACTGTTCTGTTGCTGCTCTTGGGCTGTGGAGAGGAGGGTGAGGGTTCTGGGCTCACAGAAGAGAGCTTGGAGGAGCTGCTCGTCTCTAGAACAAATCCAACTTTAATGTTCCATTTTGTGATGCTGCTTCTGGAGCAGACAAATCTGCAGAAATGGAAAGGGGCCACGTGACTGCCACACCTAGAGCTGGGGAGATGAGAGCGAATGCTGAGGGGTCTGGGGCTTCTGGGGCCACACAAGGTGCACTTGGAGGAATGTAATTTTGACATGGGGAAGAATCCACCAAAGGGGAGTGGAAGGAGGAGACGAGCACCCCAGGGGAGCAGGCCAGGCCTTGCAGAGGAGCAACAACACGGTGCACCGCAGGCAGCAGAAGTAAGGAGAGCTGACAGCGGCTCCCAGCCCCTTTTATCTCAATCAGACCTCTGAGGGCGGGCAGCACTCACACCCTTGATCTTAGTGCCCTCGATCCCAGCATGGCGCCATGAATCAGTCCCAGCTTCACACTCTAGATCCAGCCCATGACCATGAGGCTTTGGGGAACATCCAGACCCAAATCGTAACTCCCCCCCGAGGTCCTTAGTCAGATAAACCAGAGTCCCCTGAGAAGCACTCGGCCTGCATACCTATGGTATGCTGTCACACCAGTGTCCACTCCCTGGTGTGTCCTCAGGTCTGCAGTCCTCCCGCTCTCTGCTCCTCCAGCTGGGCATGACCAGGGCAAGTCTCCAGCTCCGACACGCCCGTTCACTCCTCTCTGTCCCCAGACCACAGTGCAGGCTTCTTTCGCCCCAGACCTCCAGCATCTCCTAGAGCTGATCTCCAAGATACACAGCAGAGTTGCACACAGCTCCTCTGTGCCGTCCCCAGGCAGCCAGCATCTCTGTCCCTGTGCCTGTACCGCTCCCTTCTCCTTCCATTCGTAAATGATTCCTTTATTTCCCCTTTCCTGATGAATCCGTATTTCATGTGTCGTTTAACTTCCATTGTTAACCTTGAATGAGATTGTTTTATGGCATTTTCTCAAAGGTCTGTCGAGGGATCCCGACACACATCACAGTGTCTCAAATTCACGCTAACACAATTCCAGTAACAGATATAAAGTATTTTTGTACGTCTCCTGCTCCTCATCTTCTGTGCTGCTGTTACACCCAGTACATCTTTACATGCTGTGAACCCCACAGCACAGTTTCATAATTACTGCTGCATTCAATAAGATTGTTTTGTAAAGTAGTTAAAAGAAGAAATTAGGAAAATTTAGATCTTCTTGTTTACCCACGTATTGATGGTTTTTAACATGCTTTATTTCTTCATGTTGAATTCAAATTACTGTCTAAGACATTTCATTTTAGCCTTATAAGTTTCTTTAATTTTGCTATTGCCATCAAGTAATTGCAGCTCTCTCGGTCTGTATCTATAATACCCTTAGGTCACTTTCACATTGTGACTTGCATCTTATTTGTTGTGGGCACACGGCACTGGGGATTGGACCCAGAGCCCGCAGTGCAGTGGCCAGGTCTACTGTTGCCCACTCTCTTGTCACCAGGGAGAAGTCAGCCAATAAGCACATGGTATCTGGTCAGCTGACCTTTCCCTTGCTGCTCTCTGGTTCTTCTCTTTGGCTCCGGCTTCCATTAGTTTGACAGTTACAAATGTTAGTGTGAATAATTTTGGTTTTAACTTATTTGGTGTTTGTTGAACTTCTTGTATATGTGCACTAGCATTTTTGATAAAATGGGAATATTTTAGCCATTTGTTCTTCAAATGTTTTTCTGTATCTTTATCTATGTCCTCTCCTTTCTGACTCATTATAAATGTTTCTATTATCCCACATATCCCTGAAGCTATATTTATTTTGTTTTAATATTGTTTTCATTGTATTTGTCACTTTGAATACCTTCAATTTATCTACCTTCAACTTCAGTGATTGTATATTTTGCTATCTCTGATTTTCTGTTGAGGCCTGTTAGCAAATATTTTATTCCATTTTTATAATTTTCAACTACAGAATTTCCATTCTGTTTTCTATTTTATACAATTTTCATGGGATTTTCTACTCACTAAGTGGTCATCATACTTTAATTCTTTAAGCACACATTTCTTTTGTTACTTAGTGCATTTATACTAGCTACTTTTGACTCTGTGTTCTAAATCCAACACCTGAGAACACTCAGAGACTTATTGACTGCCTTGTCCCTGAAATATGTATTACAGTTCTAGTTTCTGTTCATCTCTCATAATGCTCTGTTGCCTACCAGGATTTTTAGATCATATGTTGTATTAAGTCGGAGTCCTTGCTGTTTTCTACCTGAAGCCTTTTACTTCAGTTCATTTGGTTAGTAAACTTGCCCAGACTACATCTACAGAGTCCGCCCCTGCCAAATACACAACTGCTCTTTCTGTTCAGTCATTATTTTCCTTATTTTCATTTTTAAGCCTACTTTCCTAGAGGTCACCCCAGGAGGTGTTTCACTGATTGTGTTTTCATAGCTTATCACTCAGCAAAAGCGTGCACAGACTGTTCTACAATTACTCAAGCCAAAGTATCTACCATTTACCGCTGAGTAACTGGGCAGGGACCACAGCAAAACCTGAGATCATTTCTATTTTTGTTTTAGCGTTTCCCAAGCCCTCTCAAAGCCCCCTGTGCTGCTCAACTCGGGCCATGCAGCCGGCTTGGGACCTCGGTGCTGTCTGCTGTGCGTGTGCCCAGCCTCAGCCCTTCACACGAGCTGACACTGAGCATGTGCTGTGTAAGAAGTGGAATTTTCTTGTTTGCTACTAGGAGAAATTCAGTATAATTTGATTTCTCTTAGCATCCCTTCTCATTGCACTTGTTGTCTGGTAGATAATAAGGCTTATTATAAAGAAAGAGCATTTCACAGCGGGAAACCACCAAAAACTGTATATATTTTAACATACCAAACACATGCACAAATTAATGCACTCATTATTATGCTTTTATTGTTCTTCTTTGCTAAGGAAAAATAAAGAAATAAACCCTGCAGGCTGTTCAGAGTCATTAAAAGCATTATTTTTTAATAGCCACACTAGACAGTAGCAGGTAAAAACATCTGAAGAGGTTTTACTTCATAGGAAAGTGCAAAGCAAACTAGACAGCTGTATCTGATTATTTTCTCATCGTGGCACTAGGCAAAAAGAAAAGCCAGTATCAATTTACAAAACGTAAACAAATATATTCTGTGTGTCCCTCCCTCTGCTATCAATTTATGCTTCAGTCAAAATTAACCAAAAATATGGTCTTCTCTCGTCGCTGAACGTTCTGTCTTTACCCCTGAGAGGCCTGTCTATGTATTAAAAAGGATTCATGCCGTGCCTGCTGCAGGCCAGTCACTGGAAAGTGCTAAATGCAAGGCAGGTTTGCCAGGCTTCCTCAAAGAGCCTCAGAGCTGCACCAAGGCTCAAAGCAAGTTCTCCTAAGGAGCGCGATGCCAGGGCTTGCATGGAGATTCCCACCTGGAAGGGCGGCACAGGCAAGGCCACCTGAGGAAATCCTGACCCACGAGCAGGAATTTGCCCAGCATTTAAAGAAGGAATTAGTTGTGTGGGGCACAGGCAAAATCGTGGATTGGTTGGAAAGCTGCCAACGCTTTACTAGCTGAAGCACACACAACTTGAAAATCGTCGTAAGAAAGAAAGCAGAAAGGCCAAAGCGGGCTCATATCCTAAAGGACCTTACACCTTGGGCCCAGAACCCTGCACCATTCTCCATGCAGATGAAGACCTTCTTGGGTCTTGGACTGGAGAGTGGCGTCTACAGCACGGAAGATTTCTTCTTCACTAACCCAGCCATGCCAGGAGACAGTGAGAAATAGAGACCCCGCATTTGGATGATTCCTAGAGAGCAGGGGAAGGAAAGTAATTAGCAGACAATGTAGGTCCTGTAGGACCCTTAAATTGTCTTCCTGTGGAGCTTAAAGGAACTTGTTTGAAATTCAATTATCAATTAATCATTCCAGAAGTGTCTACTCTCTAAAAACCAGTGTCAGTAATGTAATAATCTGTACTTTCTTTTTTTTTTTTTTCACTTTATCAATACCTATTTAGTTTAACCTTTGGGTAGGTCACAGCTGCCTTTACTTGGCATTTATTCACCTCTTGTAAAGTAATGATCACTAGGAATACAGCAGCCTGGTGGTTGCTCTGTGTTTATTCATCACACGTGAACAGAATTGCACTTAAAATCAGAATGATGCCTTTAAAGTCCACTTCTCAATCTGACAGGGTTATCTCGTCATCAGAAAAGGTAATTCTAGGGCTGGGGATTTAGCTCAGTAGTTCTGCTGCCTGCTCGCAAAAGCAAGGTCCCAAGTTCAATCCCCAGAAACAAAAAAAAAAAAAAAAA
>NW_022900939.1:45500004-45515277 GCF_012274545.1 Fukomys damarensis
AAAAAAAAAAAAAAAAAAAAAAAAGGGAAAGATGATTCTATGAATCCACAGTAACGGGGCTGTTGACTTCCTATTACAATTCAGAGAAGGGTGGTGACGTCCATTCCAAACAGTTTGACTCGTTGCGCCTGCTCACCTTCCCCCTGGGGGGGAAATCGTATGTGGTTCAGCATTCTTTGCCCACACATTTTCCAGACACTTGGACTTCTAAGGATGTGGGGAAGGTTTGTTTAAAATCCTATCTTTAAAAGAATAGTGTTTCTGATTTTTAAACACATTTAAAACACTATGCAAACTGTTTTCTGATTAACTGCTGTGAGTTAGAGAAGGAAAGCCAAACACATGCACAGGACTTTCTGCTAAGCCTAGGGTATTGGTGCCAGGATGGCTCCAGTGTGGTAGAATCAGCCAATACCCAATTGCAGAAAGTCTCCTAAAGTCAGCCCTTTCTTTCTTGGAGCTGCTGCCACCTGGCCAGTCCAACTATATCCAGCTCCATAAGCAGCCTTGTACAGTCCACTCCTGTCCCTCACACGAAGGTGCTGTGCCCCTGGGCTGGGGCTGCCATCCGTGACTGCAGCTTCGCTTCCATTCCATGGGTCAGAGCGGAGGTGAGTCACTCTGTCTTCCACAGAGAAGACCTGGTTAGGAAAAGGCATCTCCTGAACTCAACAACATCTTGATCACAATGACCACATCAAAGCGTGTGCCCTCTGCTCATGACTGTTCATACTATGCAAACTGCTCGAGAAACTCAGTCCACCCTGCAGGGTCGAATGACAACTGGACTTGGGGAGTGACACGTGAATATTGCAGTCTCTGACGTGCTTGAAACATCAGTAGAGACTTTGAAGAGTGTGAGCATCACGCCCTGAGCTGGGAAGAAATGAATCCACAGTCTGCCTCTGAATAAGCCAGGGGATTGGGCTTTGGACGCTGAGGACACAAACAACAGCAGCCCAAGTGTCCGAGACAGCCTACGCAGGGCGTCCTGAGACTGCTCTCAAAGCCTGTCCCCATGTGCAGCCTCCTGGCTCTGAGAAGCAGGGTTTTCTGCAGTGACGGCCATGAAAATGAGGCTCCAGAGTAGCAGCGCAGGAGCAGCACACCCAGATGTCGCGGGCTCCCGTCCCCCCAGGGAGGACCGGCGGTGGCAGGAAAACAAGCTCCAGGCTCCCAATGACTGCACTGTGGTGAGTTGTGTAACTGTTGTATCACTGCACACGATGAATGTGTGATGCACGTGAATCATCTGAAACACCCTCCTCCAGTCAATGAAAAATTGTGGTCCATGAAACTGCTCCTGGTGCCAGAAAGGCTGGGGACCAGTTGCACAGGATGAGAAAGAAATAATCAACCATGAAAAAGCATATAAGAAATTTAAATGCATCTTCCTAAATTAAAGAAGTCAATCTTAAAAGGTTACTACTATTCTTCTAATTGTACAATATTCTAGAAAAAGCGAAACAACAAAGACAATAGGAAGATCAAAAGTGGCCAGAAGTAAGTTTGATATGAATGAATAGGCAAAGTATAGGGAACTTGGGAGGTAGAGAAAAATATCCCACATGATAGTAAAATGTTGGATGTACGCTATTGTGGTTTCAATCTCGATGCCTTCCACAGCCCCGAGTGCTCATAGGAGGGGCTTTGAGCGGGCGCTGGAGCGTGGGGCGCGAGAGCCTCAGTGGATGAGCTCACTGAAGAGCGTCGGCCAAAGCTGATTCGGGGCCGACTATGGACTGCAACCCCCACACCGTGAGCCCCGCTACACTGCCCCTTCCGTAAGGTGTCAGCATCACGTGTGGAGCCCAGCAGTGGAGAGTCACCGAGCCAGCTGTGACACGCGTGTCAGTGCATGGTGGACTCCAATGTGAACTGCGGGAGTCGGGGCTCATCACGTGTCATGTAGGCGTGATGTAGGTGCAGCAACTATGACAAATCCACATCCAGGGCAGGGCGTTGGCAGGGAGTGGGGCGAGCAAACGCCACACTTTCCATCAGTTCTTCTGTGACCTAAAATTGTTCTAAACAATAAAATGTGTTTAAAACTTACTAAGCAAACTGATACATGTATTTGGTACATAAGAACAAAGTATATGAAATTATTTAGGCAACGATATTTGGCACTGAGCAGCACAGAAGAAGACTGACCTATTAAAAAGTGATCTATCAGCACTGCAATCCTCAAAGAGTCAGAACTGCTTACAAGATACACTGTGAGTCCCGACTTACGAACATTCAAGTTGTAACTTTCACAGACAGGATGCGACCTTGAGTTAAGGACATCATGGAGGTGAACAAATCACACAAGCAGCACATATCTACTTGACCACTTTAAGGTAACTGTAAAAGTAAAAATATTTTATTTACAGTATTTGTGTGTTTGGGTTTTTTATGCTTTACATTGTATATTTGTGTCAAAGGTCGTTGTGGGATTTACAGACTTGCAGCATCTGACTTACAGCTTTTCCCCAGGAATGGAACTGGTTCATAAGTCGGGGGCTTGCCACAGGTGTAATAAACCCTGGTGTTCAGTAGATATCTTCGGACTAGATATATGGATTGAAACTCATAAACAAGTAGATGTGGGCAAAGTCATAACAACTGTAAGAACAATTTAAGAGATTCTTGGGGACCACTCTGGTTGTAGTGCACCTGGTCTTCCAAGTCCCTCACCATTAACTGGCCAGGTGGATAATCCCAGCACGGTATGCAGGGTGTACCCTAGGTAAAATGCCAAAGTGCCTTCTGGGGTGACAGAGAGAAACCTTCAGCTCCACCTCACAGGAAGTCTGTCAGTTTAGAAAAGTCATCTGAGAAAGATATAGCCAATCTCACTCTTGAAGATTAAAGAAGGCCTGCCTATGTAAAGAACAGAAAGATTTGGGAGTGGGGTGTAAGACGAAGAGCTCCGCTAAAACAGACAACGAAATGAGCAGCCCAGCCATGTGTGAGGGTGGCACGAAGGCACACGGCCCAATGTGTCCCGAAGGAAGCAATGGGTGCTGGTCTAGGTTAGTAGATGAAGCTTATGAGGGAAGAGAAAAGGAAGGGGAGCCTCTCATTCACCCGGTAAGCAGTGAGTTTGTTAGTAGATATATCTTACTGAAAGACGCCGTGTAGACTAAGAGCAGAATACAAGGAGATCTGCAGAGACAGAACACAACGTTAATCTTAAAGTACCCATAAGGTATGTGGAGGCTCAGGATGCCTGGGACAGGACCCAGTGACTGTGTCCATTCGCAGAGGTTCCGCTCTGCTCAGTGGCTGTGACGGCGCCACAGTCCGCAGTTCCCTAATCACTAAAATAAGGTGTGTGCTGTGAACGACTTTTTATGTCTCTGGAGACACGAAGTGCTGATTCAATGACTGTGACTCCGTTTTCCTTATATTCTGCAGTAACTGACACTACAGGGCACGTCACACTTCAGAAGCTGGGTACTCTTGTGGCTGACCTCAGGATTTATGCAAAGAGAAACGCTTGAGATTGTGGGAAAACGTGTTATCCGAATTTTAAGTTCTATTTTCAAATGCTGACAAGAGGCCTTGTACTTCCCTCCTACTCATGGCCTACTCAGTCTTGATGGCTTCATAGACATAGTTGAAGTTTACAGTGATCTCTCTTGGGTGTTTGGACCTGCAGATTCACGCCAGCGGATTGCATTTTGTTATAAATAATGGGCCAGGCAGTGTCCTGACCTTCCTGCCCTGCTGACCTGCAATTGGAGGAGAGTAAGAGCTATGAGGCACTTAATCACATTCTATTAGCAGATACAAGGAAAAAACCTTGTGTGCTTCACTCTCCACACTCAGAATTCACTCCGCACGTACAGCTCCTCCACGGTAATGTTCACTCTGAAACTTTTCTTATTGTACTTGTGCAGTTTTGAAAAATGTCAACATTTAACTTTATAGCATTTGAGTTAACACTTTTGGAGGCACTTACAGCCTTTTCTAATTTATAGCCTTCCCCAAAAAATGTGCAATAGGCACAGTTGGGGTGGCAGTTGGAATAAAAGGTGAGTATACAGACTGAAGTGTTAGGGGACCGCGAGAAAGGTCATGGAGTAAAATAGTCAAAACTCAAAGTTATTTCTTTAGCTTCTTTACCGTCTTGTTATCGTCTTATTACCAAATTCCCTAACTAATTTCTCATTTGTAAAACACACTAGGCCGAGACTTGCCTGCCATTATATCTGCCTGAAATCTTCCAAATACTTAACAAAATGATCAAAACCAGTGACATCATTCTTCACAGTGCAGCCACACATACGCACATACACAACGCCTCTCCTTCTGTCTAACCTGCAAAGGCACAGCAAGTCCAACTGCAACTTGAATTTATATTATCTAACCTGGAAAGCTGGGAATTGATCTCCTTTTGTAGATTATATATCTTAAAACATAAACTTCAGTTGTATCCATTTTAGTCCTGAAAATGTACTCAAAAGAAAATTCAGTGCTTCTTGAATTTCAAAGCTCCATTTTATTGAAATAAAATAGCTTTAAAATAACCTTCATATTACTGAAGCCAGAAGATAAAATACTGTTTACTTTTGCTTAACATAAAACTTAACAGATTATGTGGACATGGGTAAGGTAAGGCATGACAGAAAGCACTGAGTATCCAGTCTCCCTCTGTACCGCAGACACCAGGGATCTCACACACCAACCTCTAAGTGCCTTTCCGGGTCTTGAAGCCATGCCGTAGATGCTCAGCCAGAATCTCACGGAGTCTGAATCACTGGGAGACTGCCAGGCACTTACCATTCAACAGCTATTTATTGAATATTAACTATACAACATCAGGAGGAATACTCCTCCCAGGGGCGCGACTATACCAAGTGCAGCCTAAATCAGTTGGAGGTACTCGACTTACAAAGATTCTCTTTTCAATCTCAAACTGGGTCAGATGGTTGCAGTCGAAATACTTCAGATAGACAGAAACTGGGCCACCAAAGTGTGTTTTACATTTGTTGAGGAACTCGATAAAAGGCCTAGTTCTGGTGTTCCCACTACTCCTTTCAGTGACTTCAGGGTGAGACCACTGGGTTTGTATTTTGTCAGTTTCCTGTAGCACGATGCCCTCACAAGTGTTGGATCAGATGTTACAAAACTGAATACTAACATTTGTCAAAAATGCAGAAAAATGCCATAAGAAAAGAGTAAATGTTCCCATAGCAATTCTCATATAAAACTAATTTTAAGAACTACTAATTTAGACTGAAATCTTGGGGACTTAGTTACTTCCTGTTTGCTAGCATAAAATACCTAGCACCCACAAGTTAAAGGAGGAAAGATTTATTTTACCTCACAGTTTGTAGAGGTTTCAGCCTATAGTTGCCTATTCCAAGTCAGGGCAGCATGGCAGAGGGGCATCACAAAGAGAAACAGCCCATAGCACAGCAAACAGGAGGCAGCCAGCGGTGAGCCTTCTTTTCCCCTTTGATTCCATGTAGGCTATTGGCTGCTTGTCACCCACACCCAGGGTAAGGCTTCTCTGAATCCATACCCAGAACCACGCTCACCAATCAGCAGGCTAATCTAGTTATCACCACCCATAATCCAGTTTCACACACCTGTGATCCAGCCACCTCCCGAAAGCTCTAGCTATGAATTCATAAGTCTTTGGGGGACATCTAGATATCAACCCTAACACCGGGTAAGGTAAAATCATGCTTTTCCATTCTAAAAGCCCACTCTTGCTTCATCCATGACAGAGCTTCACATATTTATTGAGGCCTGAATGGATGACTGAGAGGAGTTGATAAAAAAAAAAAAATACCGCTGTCCACTGGTGTCATTAAGAACACGGCACTGAAGTAGACCTTAAGGCCTGACAAGAATGTTAGATTCTCTACCTAAAAAGTCAGAGAGGACAAACTTTCACAAGCAGCAATGAGGCACTGGGCAGCATTTTCAGACTGGAGAGCACTCCGCTTCTCAACACAGCCTGGAAAGTCATCCCACAGGGCTGGAAATTGCAGGCCACCCTGATGCTATTGAATTACTCCTAGATTTTCAGCACCTTGCTGAATAAGAGCGTTATCTGAATACTACCAAAAATCTTAATTTCTAGTTACAAAACATATAGTTTCTGACGAGGATATTAGAGTTCCACTTAGAAGTCACACATAAACTGGTGTTCATTTAGCCATGTGAGGTAGAATGAGAGCCTAATGAGATAAACAGGCAAAGACAAAGTTAATAAAAATAGAAGTGGTCCACTTATCGATTATAATATTTCTTCATGGAACAAGTGAGAAAGGACTTTAAGATATATTTGCATGATTACTGATAAAGTATTTTGAATTATTATCTGATCTCTACTCACAAAAGTCATATATATGTACAGACACACATATATATAAAATCAGGACTGTTTGCTCTTTCATTATATTAATAAAGAGTATTTACTAACTCTTGATTCATGTAAAAAGAGTATTCTTACATTAACTTAAATGTAAAAGTGTATTTGGGGTATTCCTGATTGGGCTACTTGAAGTTCCAAAAATCAGGATCTGACCGTCCATCTGAAAAGTAATTTTCACGTGAACAAATCTTTTCTATTCTTAAAACTTACAAGATTGATTTATATTTTCACTCACCGAGACTAAAACTAAATTTAAGTGTTTAAGGATGAGTTACACACCGTAAAGGATGTGACTGTGAAGTGTTCCCATGAACTGTTACACACGTACACACCCGTACACACCCGTGTAACCGAAGTTCAGAGAAGGACTCTCTCAGTTACTTTTCTCCCGTTGCTGAGACAAAGTGCCCGATATCCGAAGTTAAAGGGGAGGTTAATGGGCTCACAGTGCGCGGAGGTCTCCGTCCGTCGTCGGCAGGTCCGAGGCAGTGAGCAGAGGAAGAGCAGTACGTGCTGATGTCCAGCAGCACTGAAGGCCGCTTCCCAGGGCACTGACCCACCCTTTCAGACTGTCCATACAGGGTGGAAGGGGCCTCGGCAAAGTGCTGAGTCCCCAGCAAAATGAGTGGCCCTCCGCCGCCGCCGAGGAGAGAAGCTGGGGAGGATTCTCAGGGAGCTGTGGTCCAACCGGCCTGGGAGGGTGTGACGGGGCGCACAAGAGCAGCAGCACACGCGCTCCTAAGGTACAGCGGGGTCCGGGGCCTCCCAAAGGGAACTGGATGCTGTGGGCGTGATCGGAGCCACTGCTAAACTGGGGCGTGGTGATGCTTACCACCTTAGTCAGGACTATGGACAGAGGCCAACACCATGCTGTGCTGTGCATTCGGAACCTTTCAGAGCATTGCCTTAGTCAGCAGTGCCAGAGGGGAGTCCTACTAATTAAACTGAAAGCATTTGGACATAAAATCGCAGACACCACAGCACGATCTAGCCTCTGCCTGTTCTTGCATATCTTCTGTCTCTTCTAAACTCCTAGTAAAAGTAGCTGCTTCGGGTCTGGGACGTGGCAGACCTCCTCTGAATTGCTACCTCGCGTTCCTGTCATTCCTCCCTGTTTGAAACACTCACCCTTTCCACCCAGCCCAATGTCTCACTTTTCAGTTCAGTTGTAACTCCACCTAACGTTCTCCCCAAGGCCCCTGCTGTGTCCTTCTGGTCTTGTTTAATTTACGTCTCCCCATCCAGACTGAAAGTGCAACACAAAATGGGACTGTGTCTACTTAACCCTGGGACAACAGGGTGTAACGTGAACCTGCGAGATCAGGACATGTCTGTCGGTGGTGAACAGATGACTACAGCCGGGAACGTGGCGGAATGGATTCACAGCCTGTTCCCTCGTCCCTCTCACAGGCTTCTGTGACCCTCACGGGCTCCTGAGTGCAAAGCCAAACGTGACGGGACAGGTCTGCCTCTGGCAATGGCGTCACTGGGAGGGGTATTGAGTGACGCATTTTGTAACAGGACAGGGGTTACCTTAAGGAGTCTGTTTCATATTTGATGGTCTTCCTATCTAGGGATTCGTTGAAGGAATGGGGGCATCACTAACAGTACCTTGGGGAACAAATAACTCCTGAACACTTCCTGATTAGCTCTGTTTTGTTCTTTCTGAAAGCAACAGCTTGATCTTAGATATCAGGAGGTGAAAGTAGCTGCAGGTCCTTTCATTTAAGACTCCTACTGTGTTTCTGCTTTCTAGGGCAAGACACTGACTCAGGTTTTGGAAAGTATTGACATGTTATTAAGGCAATTGTGTCTTGTCTTGAAGAATCTTACAAAACAGCCAACCTGAAGTCTTAAGGATAGCAGTGGCTTCCCATTTATATGTGATTGAAACAAGTACAACTCTGTTCCCCATGCCACATATTTTTCTTCTTTATTCAGTTACATTTAAAAGAAACTGAGACAAATCATATTATTCTTACCCATTTTACACTTTAATGTAGACAGTATCTTTGCCAAAAATGTAAATATATTATATGAATAATGGAAATAACATCTTCATGTTGTAGAACTAATATTTTGCAAATATGTACCATGGGAGGATTAACAGTAAGAAAAATGAATTCAGAAGTTAATTCAATTTAAGATTTAATAAATTCTGAGAAACAAATGTATTTCAGAATATCTTTTCAAATACAATTTTAAGTTGCTTCAAAATTTGTAATTTGTGCTGGAAAATTTATAATAACGGTTCACATGTATTAGTTAACAGAAAATATAATTTTTGAACCAGGAAAATAGCTCAAACCAGTGAAGCAAAACTTGAAATGTTTCTAACTGTTAAAAAATGAAATTAAAATTTCCTCTGGCATGGAGATTTCCTCAATGCCCAACACGTCTCAGAAGAGATTTCCTGAACCCAGGAGGTAATCCCTTTCCAAACCCCTGCTATTTCTGTGCTGTGACAGGGCTACCAGTTCGGGATTTGTTGAGTAAAGCAATTTAGGAATTGCTTTCTGCAGATGGCGTTGCATCTTATAGTGAATCATTGAAGCTTTAAAAACAACAAACTACTGTCTTAAAAAGCTTAAAGTGATCCCCGCGGAATAGTGAGATCTTATCTAGCCAGTGTGATAGAGCAACTGCAGGGAAAGACTTTAACTGAAACCGTGGAAACAACAAGAAAAGTTGACAGTACTTTTTTTCCCTTCATTCATTTAATGTAAAAGAAAATTGTCACATCTAATAGAGTGTCAAAAAAAAGCATTCACTCAGTATAAGTGCCTTTTAAACCGCCTTTGCCTCCAAAAGGTCATAGACCTGAGGGGCTGCCTCCAACACAGCACCTCGGATGAGGGTGGGCACCGTGCGTGGTTCCAAAGAAATGGCCCAGTCCTGTCTGCGTCTTCCATCTCAGGAAGAGATTTAGTCCTTTCCAGGGCAAAGAAGCTGCCAACTAGAAATTTTAATTGAAAAAAGGCTGAAGCCATTCTCAACCTCTTGTATTTAAACCTCACATTACTCTCTTCAGCATTAAAAAAAAGGCTAGAAGGGAAGGGGGCACATTATTTCAAAGAGAGCAAAGCAATGAATTGTTATCAGCCTCCCTTTCTCAGAACACTTCCAGTTCTCTGAACTTCGTAGACTAGCTCCATCAGCATCACAAAATGTCGCACTGGGATCATGCCTCCCAATGAGGGAATCTGAACCCTAAGAGGGGCTTCCGGATGAGAAAACTGCTAAAATAAGACACAGCCTTTGTACTTCATAATGCCTGTAAGATGAGAACTCTGCATATTTATCTAATGCGCTCAGTGTGACGGTAGAGCCAGGAACAGTCTTATGACCCGAACAGAGTGCGGCCTCACCCCAGTTAGCCTAGGATTTTCCCGCGTGCACTGCCGCCCTGGCGCCCTCCAGGTCCTTCTTCATCCCCATCGTCAGCAGATGCATGAGCGTGAGCTGAGGCGACGTCCCCTCAGACAGCTGTCCTTCCTGGACTTCACCTGCATCCTCATAGCTGTGCCCAAGAAGCTAACTAAGCTGTTCCTCGGGCAGAACAGCATTGCATGGCTCTCTCATGCATGGTAATTGCATGTGTAAGTTTAAGAACATACGTTCACTTAAGTCCAAGAAGAACCCCACCACACCATGTGACCACACACACAAGCAGCTTTCCGTTCAGTGGTGACAAAAATACACGGATGGGTGCTTGTAACTCAAGCTCCCTTATCTCACTGCTGGGTAAATATCTAGTCTGGCACTTGGGTGGTTAAGGTATCTGAATCCATTTGATTCTGGGACAGGCGGTGTTGGACGCCCCCGAGAAGACTCAGCTCCCTGTTGATCGCTTCTGTAAGAAACGACCCCATTGACAGGCCCTCCCAGGCTTGGGTGCACTTCTTTGAAAATCTAGAACCCTGGTTTATCTGTGTGCCTTCTATTTCCCTATTGTCCCAACGCCACTTTTCTCCTTCATGCTGGATTCCTGTTTCTGTCGGCCCCGACCTGCCCCAAGCACATCTTCACATCATCTTCAGTAAACATATCTGCTTCTTCTGTTACCATTGGATGCACCCTTGCAATTTTTTTCTTGCCGTACACTGGAGCCTGGAATCTGTCCAATCTGTCCCACAGCATATCCCCCTACTTTCTAATTCTGTGCTCTTCAGCTCTGAGAATGGCGCCAAAATCCACTCAGCTGCCTAAACAGAAAGCATTCACCAAGTTAGGTGATATTTTCTCCCAGGAATTTCTCAAATTATTTCTATACACTTCCACTCCAACTGAATTTGTCTATGCTTTGCTTGAATTTCTGTGTGTTACTCAGGATCTGACCAGAGACGAAAGCTCAAGGGTGGAGCACTTTCCTAACATGCACGAGGCCCTGGAATCAAACCCAACACTACAAACAGGAAGAGGAAGAAGAGAAAGAGGAGGAGGAGGAGTAAGAGGAAAAAGAAAGAGGAGAAGAAGGAGGAGGAAGGGAGAGAAGGAGGAGGAGAAGGAGAGGGAGAAAAAAGAAGGAGAAGAGGAAGGAGAAGGAGAAAAGGAGGAGGGGAGGGGAACAGGGAAGGGTGAGATCAGGATCAAGAAAAAAGACGAGGAGGAAGAGGAGGAAGAGGAGGAAATTAACTAGTAACAGGGTATTACCTTAAGAGGTGTCCTAGTCACCATCTCATCCCTGGGACCCGTGTCTTAAAGGAGGAGAGATTTATTTTGGCCCACAGTTTCAGTCCACTGTCAGCTGGCTCCAAGGCAGGAAGAGCATAGTGGAAGGACTTGGTGTGGGAGGGCAACAGCTCCATCCATGACATCCAGGGAGTAGAGAGAGAAGGGAGTAGTGGAAACAAGAATAAACCCTTGAAGTCAAGGCCCTAGTGACCCACCCCAGACCAGACCTCACTTCCCAGCAGCACTAAGCACATGGGTGCATGAATCCGCTGGAGGGTGCAGTGCCCGTGACCTGTCGCCTTCCAAACACGTGGGGGGGGCATTTTGGTATAAATAGAGGCTAAACGTGCACGGAAGGTTTCTGGGATTGGGATTTAGGGAGCCATTTCTGCCTCTAGGGCTGGAGAACAGCACTCAAGAAAAGAACACATTGGAACACACACACGTACACATACCCTCCATGTAGCTCGGAGTGGTGACTGTCAGTGTGACCGGACTAAGATCCCATAGAAGTGACTGGACAGGGAGAGGGGGGTGTGCCCTCATCGATGGCGAGTCCGAAGTTGATAGGGTGTTCAGAGGTAGGGAGCTCCCAGAGGAAGTGAGTCACGGAGGTGTGACTTCGGGACGAACACAGTGTGATCGAAAGAAAAGGCACACTGCTACTGCTATTAATTCCTCGCAAAATCCTCCTCGAAGTAGAGCACACTCATCCCGTCTTTCTTCCCACACCCCAGAGCAGCCCTGGATGTCCCCTTTCATGAGTGTCTCTATGAGCTGGGGTCAAAAATGCAGGAGATGCTGCTGCCAGACGCCATCCCACAGGAAGTACTCACCAGATCTAGCACTGGCAACTTCCGCTCTTCCAAAGTCAAGATGCATGAGTGGTGAGTGTTTTGAATCAGTTCAGGACACCAAAGACAAAAGAGAAGAGCACATCACAGCTGGGAAGGGGGTTCTTTTTCCAGTGTCCCTCCAAGTACGCTCTACTGACAAACCTCAACATCCTTCCAGCTGGGAAAGGATATATATTTTTAGTGTCCAGCTCCAATATTTTAAAAAAGACAATAAAATGTAGATGTGAAGCTGAGAGACTGACATTCTTTTCCCGGTTACCGCAGCTTGAATGTTCTCCATACTGTAGCTGTTGCATGATAATTCTAAAACCACACAACTAATATTGTGGGCTTGCCTGCCCACAATAATGTGAGGTTCAACCTCCTAACAAGATCAAAGGTCCTTCTGGTGCCTCAACTGAGCCTGACTTGTACTTTGTGACTCACATATTGGTAAGATTAAATTAGAGAGCTCCAGCCTGGGCAGAAGATTCTTCCTGGGAGCTGGGATAAGAGGAGAGAAGAATGGAGAAGTAAGTGACAGGAGACCAGCTGAGAAGCCAAGGCTGCCGCGGGTGACCGCCCTTCAGCTGTGGAGTAGGAAGTGGTGTCGCCTGTGAACAGGACCCGGGACTTGAGACTGGGAAAAGCCAGAACAGCTGTGCCCCTGAAGGAGGAAATGAAGGAGGAAGCCGGAATGAATGCACATGTTCTGACAGATGTATTTAAATGTTACCTGGGATAACGTCAATGTGTAGGACGTGTTCGGGGGAAGCTGCAGCAGGTGAAGGTTAAACTAGGCTCTGAAGAGGGGAGCGAACCCGGGACACAGTGTGTAAAGGCCCAGTGGTGCCTTCAGTGTCACTCCTTGTGACTGTGCCTCTGCCTCCAGCTGGGGCTCCAGATGTCCCGTCTGTACCGTATGTTCTGAGAGGCGGGCATTAAACCCCTGCCAGCCAGGGATCACTAGTGTATGCGGTTCAGGACAGGGACTCCAGACAAGGGGAGTTGGGACACTTCCAGTCCTTAAAAGCAGGCCCGACTGTACTTTAAAGGCAAGACTGCTGACTCTTCACACTTCCAGGCAAGAATTCCAACATACTTGATTCTTTCCCAAGCCATAATTGCAGCACTGACACATCACAGAAAGGAGACTGTGAAATAAGCAAGAAACTGCAAAAAAAATTTAGATTTCTCATTGCAAATTCAACATAGGAGTATAGCTATACTCACAGAGTGTTTTTCGTTCGTACTGCACATCTTTCTAGAGTGCTGGTACTGACTGCCCCTTGTATTTGTAAGGAACACACTTCCCACCCACCGCAATTTTGTGAACAGATCCCAATACCAGGAATGAGCAACCAGCAACACTGTATGCCGTGTTTCTACCTTTCTGCCCACAGGTGAATCCACCACAGTAATAGCTGAGTAAAAATTGTATAGTTGTGAATATTGCAAAGGTCAAGGGAGTGGGTGGAATGGTAGTTCTTTGGCTTGAATATTTTAAGAGAATGTTTGTTCCTTTTGGTTGGAGTTAAAATTGCATTTTAAAAGCTTAAGCCAACTCTTCTAGCCTTAAACAGCCTCCTAATAGGAACATTATCTTTACAGGGAATTATCTTGGAGTTCCAGAGCCCATAAGCATAGCACTAACTGATTCTGTATATTAAATCCTGCCCAAATTGCCCTACTGCGCTCAGGCCTGGAAACCAGCTAATTTTGCAGTGAGCACAGAATGAGAAAATTCATTATGAAATTGTTGTTTAAGCACGGAGTCTGATCTTAAGACCCTGAGATGTTTTTCTAATTGGGAGAATAATTTTAGATATTGAAATTATCAACAATTATTAATGCATTCTTTTATTTCCTCACCTGTTGGTTCCTGTCACTTCGTCCCTCTCTTTCAGACCACTTCTCCTTGTACCAAATTTGACCAAGTTATTCCTATTCCACCAATAACTATTTCCAAACTAACTAAGTATGTTTCATCTGCACCAGCCCCTTTTCTATGTAAGAGGCAACGAATCAGGGCCAGACTGCATGGGAAATTCTCAGACAGATCTCATTCAACTTACTTTTCTAGTAGCCACTTTTTGATATTGTCTTAGGCACCTCCCTTGGAAAAAAATGTAACTCCCCTCCCAGGACTATGGGGTCACACAGCCAAAGAAATGGGAAGCACATCCTTTCCTACGAAGGAGATTCCCACGTACTTCCTGGGATGAAATTTCTCATCGTCTTGGCGACATGAGCCAGACTCTCAGAGCAGGAAGGAGCAGGAAGGAGGGACAGAGGGGAGAAGAGGAAAAGAGGGAAAGGGAGCAAGAGAAAGAGGTTTCCAAATAAATGCAATATTTCTTCACAAAGTACCCATAAGATGGAATTGCACATATCCTAGAAAAAGAAGGAAAAAAATGAATGAATGTTGCTTGTGAACTCTTCCTGTTTTGTGCATTATCTCTTCATATATGATTCTATGATGTGTATGTTTCCTTGACTTTTATTATTGCTCTTATCCTTTTTCACTTCATTATGTCTGCCCATAGTGAAGTCTTTTTCTATAAAGAAAAGAAATAACTGCGATCACCCGGCGGCGTGCGCGCGAGCTCCCGGCCTGCGCGGGAGCTCTGGGCCTGCGTGACAACAGACCCAGGAAGGACCCAAGGACCCCAGAGGGGGTTTTTTTCAGCTGCCAAGTTCCCGTCACAAGACGTTTTCCCTGAGCTCTGTTCCTAGGAATATTATATAGACCATATTTCCCCAAGTTCACTTTCTGGGCCACTATACGGTAATTTTGGTTTTCCTTTTTTATTTCCCCCTATTATTCTCCTGCTTGACTACTTTTTAAAAGCAAAAGTGAAAAATGAACAATGTGAAGCAGAACAGAGTGCCTTCCTGCAAGACACGCTTTCTGTCCAGGCAGCAGGGTCTTAGACACCACAAAGCCATCCGTGGTCCTGCACGGGCCCTCCACGCAGCTGACCCTCAGAGACAGGCGTTCAGGACTTTCCAGGGAGAAGGTTCTTGGGCAGGAGGGAGGAGCCGCTAGGCAATTAGCAGACTTACTGCGGTGCTGTGAACTTCATGAAAACTGAATGAAAACCCTGCTGGAACCACAGCTCCTTGGGACCTCATTGACATTCATTCTCCAGCCTCCGCTGAGTCGCTATAAATAGCAGGCCCTGTACAGAGATGAGCTGTTTCTACCGATAGCAATTTCATTTTTTAGGAACACCTCGAGACATTATTCATGAGGACTCATTCCTGCACACTTTTCCTGCTGAGCGTCTCTTCCTCTTGACACCGTGGGTGGCCAGCTTTGAAACTCACTAATGATGCTTTCCCTACAAAGAGTGCTAGTAGAATTCTCTTTTTTTTTTTTTTTTT
>NW_022900939.1:45515354-45521129 GCF_012274545.1 Fukomys damarensis
TTTTTTTTTTTTTTTTTAGTTAATGCATGCAAGAATCCTTTTAGTTCTAGATGATTTTCTGGCATCTGGCTGTGTTATATAAATATTAGGCACCCCTTTAGGCCAGCGCCTTTTATTTTTTAATTAGTTAAATCTTTCTAAAGGTAATTTTTAATAACCCCTAGAAACTTCATGACAGCCACTTGATATGCTAACCATGTTGCAAACTTGTAATCAAATGCCCCGTGGCAATTGCAGTGTCCAAACCTACTGATGGTTGCATATTTTTGAATAGGTGATATTTTTTAAATTAAACTTTAAAACAACTGAGCATATTTTTTCTCCTTCATCTTGTGTCATACAAAATGCATGCAGTAGCGTATAGTGCGCTAATGAACCTCTGTAACCTAGATAAATGTCATGTTTTCAGATACATATTAGTTCAATGTCAAAATCCATCTACCCATTGAAGAGCCCCTGTAAAGTGTCCATCAGCTTTCACACTGCAGAGAAATGGGTCTCTGAGGGCTGCCATGTCTCAGGGAAAGACTGGAGAGCATTACCTGATGACATTTTCACAACACAGACTCCTGGGGCCAGGGATGTAGCTCAGCGGCACTGTGCCTGCCTTGCAAGCACAAGGTCCTGAGTTCGATCCCCAGTACCGGAAAAAAAAGAAATAAATAAGAACATGGACTCCTGGGCCGCACGCTGGCTCTTCTTCTCAGGCTCAGACACAGAGGGAGCCTATGGCTAATGCCACACTGGGGACCTTTGGGGACTCGTGGTGTGAGAGCACAAATGGGCACCATAGAAACTGGTCCCTGTGAGTTTGTGAGTCCCAGAGTGCACACTTCCTTGTTATGTACGCTGTTTCCCAAGGATTTGCACACGCACTTATGTCATCTTCCCAGGTATACAGAAGCACATTTTATTTACTCTCTGGAACATGGCTCCATGCATAATATATGTGCACAAGAAATACTGCCTGAGAGCAAGTGGCAACAAATACAGTATTTTGGTGCCCAGGCAAAAGCTTCCCCAACACCTGGATTCTCTCCAGTGACTTTGTTAGAAGGAAATTTATAAAACTGTTTTCTATATCGTCTGCAGTTCTCATGAAGGATAAAAAAAGTTTAAATTCTCTCTGATGAAACATATCCCCTGTGGGTGCGTTCTCCCATGACTGGTTATGTCAAACAGGCCAGTGCTCACAGCAGTACTGTGGCAGGGTAAAGAGGGCAAGAAGCACAGTCTGCTACCATCAGTGCTTCCCAGAGTCCACTGTTCAGGAGAAAGAAGTCACCCGCACGCTCTTCCCCTCAGTGCTTCAGGACGCAGAGCGGCACCACGCGGCTCCAGTGGCAGGAAACCTGGCCCCGCAGCTGTGAATGAGCAGGGTTTAGTGGCGGTCCCTGGAGCCAGGCAGAGAACAGACTTCTAGGTGCAGGTGTGACACCGAGACCAGAAAAAGAGCTCTTCAGGAACTGGTGAGCTCTGGGAGGTCCAGGAAGTCATTTGGAGCCTCACAGTGGAACACAAGCTTGTGGGCACAGAGATGCCACCACGTGGAAACGCCCCGCCTGGTTGGTGCTGGCTCGGGGAAGAGCCCATGAGTGTCTGGAGGAGCAGGGGGCTGTGTGCCCGACATACAGATAGGTGCACCAGCCATCGCTGCACGAGTCTGCGCAACCGACTCCCCACAGTAACCATGAAAGCAAAATCAGGAGCTGAGGCTTGAATGGTCAGTAAGATATAAGCAAAATAGCACTGTTCTTGATTTTTTTCTTTTGTATTGAGTTTATTTGTACAGTCTAGGTCTACAATACAGTTACATTCATTACTGGGATCCTGCACCTTCACATGACTGTTCTTGATTTTTAACACGAGGACATCTTTCGCTATCTCCTGTCTCTTTAGGTCCCTGTGATTAAAGGATCTGATGTTTAGAACAGTCTGACGCCCACAGAAGAGGGGTTTCCTCTATTTTAAAAAGACCAACTTGCAGCTGGGCGTGGTAATCCCAGCACTTGGGAGGCTGAGGCAGCACAATCACAAGTACAAGGCCAGCCTGGGCTCCACGTGAGTTCAAGACCACCCTGGACTGCATAGCAAGATGCCGTCTCAAAAGAAAAAAGTGGGCCTGGGATCGAGCTCAGTGGTTCCGCTGCCTGCTTCACAAGCATAAAGTCCCAAGTTTGATCCCCGGTACCAAAAAAAGAAACAAAAACAAAAAGACTAATTTGCTCTTCCTGCATGCAGTGTTCAGGAGCGTGACAGCTCTGAGCGACATCTCAAAGCACAGGTCCGTGTCATCACGGCAGTCAGGCTCATCTCTCCTCCCAACGTGGAAACCTATATTTAATATCCACTTTACATCAAACCCTGGGCGCGAAGATCATAAAATGATCCGATATGTGTCAGCAAAATCTGAAGGCCTCAGTCTTATGTCCCCCGGTCAGCTTTCCTTGCTACCCTCACCTAAACTCTCACAGTGCTGCACCCTAGCACGAAGCATTAGTGCAAAGCTGTAGACCTGTTAGAAAAGGAAGGCTTGTCTCTCTTCAGTGTCAGTACACACTGGTAAGGAAGAAAAGGTCTACTTCTGCAACACACTTCTTTTAAATTAAAGGGGCTCAAAGACTTGGGAAGTGAAAGGCCAAGCGGAGGAGAAGAGCAAGAGATGCATCCCTTGGGCAGGCAAGGCCACCGCTAGCGTGGGAACAGTGGTGAAGGCGCAGCACGTTCCCTCCCTGCTCTGGCTCGGTCCTGATACCCGTCCTTAGGAGCTAACAGCTATGCTGAGAAGATAAGATGTAAACCGGAAAAAGCATAGCTAAAATCTGCACCGCAAGCTGTGTGAACTAAGGTGCTGAGAGAGGAAAGGAAGAGAAGAGCAATACTGCGCGGGATTCATTTAAGGGCAGGTAGCAAAACCTCCAAACTGAAACCAAAATCGAAAGGGGCTAGAACACAATTGCATTTGGTCCGAACCGTGGGAGAATCGCAGCCCTGGGGCTCAGCCAGTACCTCGCTCATCTGTCTCCTTGTTGCCCGTAGCTCCTTGCAGGACCTTAGTTGTTGATTCGCCCAGGCTTTCCGCTGTCCGCCGGCAGACACCACTAGGGCTTCCGGTTCACAGAGTCCTGCAGAAGACAGCACTGCTACTCTCAAGCTCGTGTCCCACCCAGGCCAGTCTGCCGAGTGCCCTGTGCGTCCTTCCCTCCTCCCTGCAAAACCTTCCAATCCCAGCCACAGCGTCTTTCCTTCTATTTGTGCCTTTCATTCATTTCTTCAGCGTTCCGTCATCCTCAGGGAACAGATGAAATTGGTTAAATGTTTCCTATTTATTTGCTCTTTTTGATGCTATTATATATTGTTCGTTCTCGGTCTTGGGGGGAACGTAACTTAAGTGTACAGAAATGGAATTAATTTTCCCACGCAGATTTTCTATCCTGCAACTTCACCGAATTTGCCCATTAGATCTGCAAGATTTTTAGTGGATTCCTAGGTTTCCTCATATAAGAGGAGTCCTCTGGCACCGGAGACAAGTTTTACTACTTGCTGTCTGAGTTGGGTGTCTCTGGTTCTCTCTCCGGTGATATTAATGGCTGGGACTCCAGGTGATGTGTGGAAGAGAAGATGCCTGGTAGGCAACCCTGTCTTCTCCTGTCCAGCTCCCCCGCAGTGGTATGTCCTGTGCGGCAGTGGAGAACTGTGCCTGGATGGACAGATTCAGTCAAGGCGAGCTCTGTCACAGGCTGACCGTCAGTGCAGAGTTAGAAGAGGGAGACCTCCGGCAGGCTCTCTGCTGTCCAGTGTGCAGGGCTCGCCGGCCTTCCCTGTGTCCTGGTCCCTCCCAGGTTCCGTGGTGCCCTCTGCCACTGGCCGTTCCCTTTATTCCCACCTCAGGTCTCCACAGAGGGTCCAGCAGCCCCTGCCTCTCCTCCAGGGCTCCACTCTGTGTGGACCCCTCAGATGTGAAATGCATGACAAGGATCTTGAACCTACGTGCATTTGACCTGGAAATTCTTTTAGGGCTTCATCTTAAAAAACGAGATTTACAGACACACATGTTGCCTTTGGCTCTGTTACGGTTGTGAACAGTTAGAAACCACTGAACAAACAACAGTAGAGGCCACTGAATCAATTTTAAAATTATAACCACTGAGAATGCTCTAGAAATTGAGGTTCAGTCGGGCCAAGTCCCAGTCTCAGGTGAGATGACAGAAGAGCTTGTGGCCTGGCCCACTCCCCGCCCAGGGGTGAAGAGACGCAGGAAGTGTCTGCCTGCCTGCACAGGAAGCGAGGATGAAGGAGGAGCACCTTGTGGGGTGTCTCCTGGGTGGGATGGCTGTGCTTTTCTTCTTTGTTCTTTATTTTGTTTTACTAAATAGTTCTTCTCTGAAATCAATTCACTTATGAATAAAAGGTGTCAGCCAGCAGCCGTGACAGCAGCGTGGTGGGCCTAGGCTGCGGCCTGCCATGGAACGGCCTCCCTCTAGGGCAGAGGTAGAGGACCAGGCCAGTCCGGGCTGCTGCCTCTGCTCCTAGAGCCGAGGTGGCCAGAAAGCCTTTCCCTTCCTCCTCACCGCCAAGCTGCTGCTGGGGAGGGCTGCGGCCCACAGGCCAGGCAGGACAGCAGCACCACTCCGGCCCATCACCTGCAGAGAATATGCGTGGAGGTAATGCCATCCCCATGGAAATACCTCGACTTTTTCACAGAATTAGGAAAAATAATTCTAACACTTACATAGAACCAGAAAAGACCCAGAGCAGCGAAGAAATTGCGAGGAACAGAAGGGGGAAGAAAAAAATTACAATTACTGCTGATATCAAGTTCTGCTATATGGCTCAGTACTAAAAGAGCACGTTATTGACACAAAAACAGATTTATTGACCCATGGGATAGAATGGTGGATGGAGAAATACTCCAAGCATTTTCAGCCATCTTAATTTTCAACAAAGGGTTCAGTAATTTTGTGCTGGACAGAAGACATCCTCTTTAACTAGTGGTTTGGGGAAAACTGGTTATTCGTATGCAGAAGAATTAATCTGGACCCATATCTCTCACAGCGTTCTAAAATCAAATCAAAATGGATCAAAGACCTGTATGTAAAAACAGAAACACTGAACCTACTGGGAGAAAACATTAGTAAAATTCTTGAAGATAAAGGCATAGCCAAAGTCTTTTTGATTAGGACTCCAATTATAGAAAAATAATACAAATAATCAACAAATGAGATTAGAGCATTAAATATCTTCTGCTCACCAAAGGAAACAATCAACAGAGTGAAGACATACCCTAAAGAATGTGAAAAAATTTACCCTCTACTACTCAGACATGGGCCTAATATCTAGAATATAAAGAGAACTCCCAAAAAATGAGGTCCAAAAATAAAAGCCCCAATCAAATAATGGGCAACTGAAATGAGTAGATATTTCTCACAAAGAAAAATACAAATGGCAAATGAATGCATGAAAAGTGTTCAGCACCTCTGGTCGGTGGAGAAACTGCAGTGAAAACAACACCGAGGTTCCATCTTGGTCCACTAGCTCCATTATCAAGGACCCAACAAGGCAATTTGGGGGGGAACTAGTACATTGTTGGTGGGACTATAAACCACAATGGCAGTCAGCACGGCAATCACTCAAAATCGCAAACCAGCAGGTCCATTGGATCCAAATATGCCTCTCCTTAGCCTGGGGATGCAGCTCGGCCACACAGCACCTGCCTGGCAAGTGTGAGGCCATGAGTTTGATTCTTGATACCAAAAAAAAAAAAAAAAAAAAAAA
>NW_022900939.1:45521274-45555228 GCF_012274545.1 Fukomys damarensis
TAACTTCCTCAAAGAGCTGAAGCACTCGCACTGCAGTGACACAAGCACAGCTCACAATGGCTAAACTATGGAGAAAACTTACACTATGTGCCCATCAACCGACAAACGGACGGAGACAGTGTGGTGTTTTACATATGACAGAATACTACTTAGCCATGAGAATACATCTGCCTCGTCTGCAGGAAAACAGGTGGATTTTGAGACCATAAGCTCTGCTATGTCAATATTTAGTATTGTTGCATTTTAATGAATTGACACCTTTATCATTGTGAAATATCTTTCTTCAGCCCTAAAGTTATCCTTTGCTGTGAAGTCGACTTTCTCTAAAGCTTGCATAGCTGCTTTCTCTCATTAACAATAGTATGATGTAGCTTCTCCTGTTCTTTTACTTTGAACCTATTTGAATTTTATACTCAAAATGATTTTCTTATAAACAGTACATAGGTGACTCTTGCTTATTGTGTCCACTCTGGTAATCTCTGTGCCTTAAATTAAGATGTTTCCATTATTTCCACTGAATATGATAAATCAGTTCTTCTTTCCCTTTTTTTTCTGTTCTTTTGCATCTGAATCTCTTTTATGAATTTATTTTGTCCCCTGTGGTCTATTCCTATACATCTCTGTGTTTCGTTTTCTTTTTGGCTACCTTAGGTTTATAGTACACAGCTTCTAGCATTTCATACTCTGCCTTCAAATAACATTGTCCTGCTTCACAGCTACTTACAAAACCAGACAAGAGCATCCCCTGGGTCCTCTGTCTTCTGTATTTCTTGTCCTACATTTTACTTTTACCTACACCGTGAATATCATAATGTTAGCTTTTCCTTAAGCAGTTGTCTTTCTAGAAGATCTTTGTAAGATGAGAAAAGTATTTTGTATGTACCTACATGTTTATCGTTTTGCTCATTTCCTGAAGTAGTTCGGATTTTCATCCAACATCATTTCCCTTTTGCCTGATGGGTTTTAATTAACAGTGCTGATTGACAGGAGATTAATTTATTCATCTTTTGCATGTCTTTATTTCATTTTCATTTTTGAGCAAAATTTCCACCCAGTATAGAATCCTCCGTTGAAAATTTTGGTTTTTCGTCTTTGAGGACTTTCTAGATTTTTCTCCTGTCTTTCCCAACAAGTATCTATTCCTATCTTTATTCTCATCATTACTCCTCTCTGCAATGTCTTTTCTCTCTGCCCACTTTTCAGATTAGTCTTTACTACTGACGTTAGGTGTGTGACGTGGCTGCAATGCTGCCCGGGTCGGGCCTCCGGAGGGGCAGGGTCCCCTCCCGGCCTCCAGTCTCCCACGGGCCTCTGGCCCTCACTTCACAAAAATTGAGGCCTGGGGAGCCGGGCTCAGAGCCAGGCCCCCCAGAGCCCAGGGAAGTCAGGCCGGCAGCGAGGGAGAATTTACTCATAGTGCCTAAATGCAGAAAGCTCAGCTGAACGCAGGGCGGGCTGCAAGGTAGAAGGGTCAGAAACCCAGTGGGTCTCTAAAAGTGACCGGACACTGATTGGCGCGGCCTAGGCCAACCAGGGTCCTCACCTTTGTCTCTGGGCTTCCTCGAGCACAGCGAGCCAGGTGACAGCCTCACAGGCCCGGAGCCACCTCCCGGTCGGCCCATCCTGCCCTGCTTGGCCCAGGCCCCGAATCTGCCCCTGCTTTGCAGAACCACTGTCCCAGCTGGGACTGCCCACCATCGGACTGTTCATTAATAATAGACAAACAGTCCATTCTGCTTAAACCTCGGTAATTTTTAATTACTATCAGCTGTTTGCATAACAGTGTGCAGTTAAACCCAGTCCGGAGTGGTACAGTTAGGATTTCCTGCCGGGGATTTAGCTCAGCGGTTCGGTGGCCTGCCTTGCAAGCGCAAGGACCCGAGTTCAATCCCTGGTACCAGAAAAAGAATAATAATAATAATAATTTTAAAAAAGATTTCCCTGAACTAGATGTCCTAATGAGTTTTGTTAAATGTCTCTGATTTTGTTATGAAACCTTAGACTCATCCTCAAAGAGAGACGAGGGACAGAATTTCTTGTGTCGTATTATTTTAATATTATAAAATATATCATTGCAATGGAAGGGCAGTGAGACTATTATTTCAGCACAAAGATGCATCATAAGAAGCTACAAAATGGAAAACTATTTTCCATTATTAGTGAAGTAATACAAAAGCGATATTTAGATCTTTCTTATAAAACTCTACTCTTATCTTAAAACTACGCCCAGGAGGCCATTTCTAATAATCCTACAAAATGGAACATCAGACAAGCCTGTAGATTTTCGCGTCTCAGATGCTAGGGAGCCGCACATCTGTGACTGTCCGAGTTACAGAGAGCAGAGCCTCTTTGCTGTGAAGCTGCTGCTGTTTGCCCTGACCGGGAAAATGCTGTCAGAACTCGGCTCTGCAGACCACGCGTCTTATTCACGCCAGCCCTTTGTCCTTATTTGGCAACCTCAGAACGCTCCCTTCGCATACACGCATTTCTTGAAAGGTCCTCTAAATGGATATACCCTGCAGAATTTGCTTACAGAAATGGATTTTTGTAGACCTGGTGTAGAAACGTAAACTCTGCAGTTTACCCTGAGCTCGCCAGAGAATTTAACTTCGCAGGTCTGTCTGGTAAAGCCCTTCCACGGAGTCTTTTTCCAGTCACATGAATACTGTCGGATTCCATGCCTATCAGGTCCTGCTTGGTTGGTTAGAGCCATGCTAGTGGGGTGCACATGCCAGTTATCGGGCAATGGAGCACACAGGCACGTTTGTCGTTCATAAAAGAAAAAAATCCTCAGAGAAACAGAACATTCGAGTCTGAATAAATTTATGCCACATGGCAAGCCATGCAGCCAGTATTTTATGGAAAAGCAGTGCCTTTATGGATGGTGAGCAGTGAAGTAAACAGTGGCTAGAAATGGCTTGCGTGACGTAGGTTGTGCACTGCTCAGCACCACGATGGCAGCTATTCAGTGCAAGATTTTTTCTTTGCGTCCACAGACATGCCCGTGTGGTGCCTTCTCTGTGCTGTAGCACTACGCCACTGAGCCTGCACCCAGCCCCAGTCCCTTAGGGGGACTCCTCACCGTGACATGCGAGCCCAGGCTGGGCAGACCCAGCAGGCGCCCACAGCGCGGCACTGTGCTTGGCGTTTTGCACCGCCCTTCTCACTGCTGGCCATGCATGGCCGCGATCTCCCCCGAACCGGAGCTCTGAGAGGCGGACGCTGTGCCTGCCCCCACACCAGCGCCTGCAGGCAGCACGCGGTGCCCAACATGGGGTGGGCGCTCAGACTTCTTCTGACTTGGAAACGGTTTGAAAGTTGTGCAGGACATTAGCCTAAACCATTACCCTGAGTTTCCACTGTGTCCTCTAAGAGACAGTCGTATTTATCAGTTTGGAAACAGTGATGTTGTAAATAATCGCTGAAGAAATGGTCGAGTCTGGTCCACTCCCGAACGCCTGCTCACAGCAGAGCCGGTCCCAGCGCGCCTCACATTCGCCTTGCTGCTTGCTCTGTGCTGTGGTCGTCTGTGTCTTGCACACATGAAGGAGCTGGAGAACAGAGTTGAAATAAACAGGTGATACAGTTCTTGACTGGTGCGTAAACCTGGAGTCCCTGACTCCCGTCTGCTTTTGAAGCCCTACGTGGCCCCGCACCCGTCCCAGGGTCCAAGCCGGCAGAGGGTGCTGGGTGACCCGTGGCCCGCAGCTCCTTCCTCACTCGGCGGCTTCTGGAGGAACAGAGCGAGCAGGTCACTCCGGCAGGATCGGAAGAAGAGATTACTGCTCCTTCTTCCTGCCTCAGACTTCCTGCCTGCGTTCCGCACTAGGCTGCTGCGTGTGCGTGAGATTCTAAATGAATACTGCACATGAGGTAGAAACGTTCAGCGGCCACGGACTGCAGTTTCCTTCAAAGGTGATGGGGTACATTGATCCGCGTTTTGGCTGGGGTTGGGGTTGTTTGTCTTTTTTTGTTTGTTTGTTTGTTTTTTAGAGTGCTGGGAACCAAATGCGGGGCCTGCACACTTAGCAAGCTCTACCACAGGACTACAGCCCCAGCCCAGGGCCACTGGCTTCATAGGACGAATCTGGAGAAGCTGATTTTAAATTATGTTTCATTGGGGTACATGCGTGCACACACACACACACACACACGTGTACACACGCAATTAAATAATTCTAAAAAATTGAAAATTGAGCAAGAATAACTTGCAAAAGCTTATCTATTAATATACTTTAAATTGGTTTTTCTCTGTTGAATAAGTAGTAAACAGATACGGGTCTATTTTAAGGCCCTTTTCCTGATGAGCTAGCAGGTGGGTCCAACATAAAGAACGTCAGAGCGCGTTAGACCATCCCGCACGATCCTGGCTTGTGAAGTTTGCACAGCTCCGTGAAAGTCAGCATTTTACCGCCCATTTTTATTTGCATCCATCACTACACACACTGGACACCTGGCAGAGATCATCTGATCTTTCCAGGGAGCAAATCTAAATATTGATTTAATGACTCAGTCCCAGAAATGACATTTTTGCAATTGTCTTTGCCATTCTCAAGTGGCCTGGGCTATTTCTGGATTTCTTCTCCGTGTTCTTCTGTACAGGACTAAGTGAACCTGAAATTGTTAAAGAGGGGTTGTTTCAGCTGCCGCCCTCAATCATTGTGGGCAATTGGAGCACGTTCTAACAACCTCGATGCTTTTTTTTTCCTTCTGCTCCATATTCCCCTTTTTGTCAGTGTCCAGTATCTGTTTAGCTGCATCTTCTCAGATCCCCCTGAGTATCTCTTGCTTTTAGAGGAAATGCTTTCATTTTTTCCCCATTTAGTGTGGCACTGGTACTGGGTTTGTTAAAAATGGCTACCGTCAGTTTGAGGTAAGGTCCTTCTGTATCTATTTTCATCAGGAATTTTTTTCTTCCTAAATGAACAAAGCTTTTTCTGTTTCTACTGAGATGATCATGTAATTTTTGTCCTTGTTTTTATATTCATTGATTTATATATGTTGAACTGTCCTTGCATATGTGTGCTACCATGCGCAGTTTAAAATCCCACCTTCAAATTAAAAAACAAACAACAAAAAAAGGTAGGGGCTGGGGATAGATGTAGCTCAGTGGTAAAGCTTCGCCTAGCACGCACAAGGCCTTGGGTTCCGCCCCTGGGACTACAGATAACACTCCAATATGAATCTTCACCTTCACAAGTCATGGATGAGTGCTTTTCTTTATTTTATTGGCAGTATTACGTAGAATAACCATTCCTGCTATATTTACCAATATGGAATTTTCCTCTTATTGTATGCTTTTTGATCATGCAGGTGGTCCCTTAGTATCTTGTAGTATGCTTCTGGGTTTTTTTTTTTTCTATCATTTCAATAATTAAACCACAGATGTCTTAAATTTATCATTTTCTTGAAGTATCTCTGGTTAGGTTTTTTTGTTGTTGTTGTTTTCTTTTCTCCCTCTCATAGTTAGAGTTCATGTTGCTTAGTAATAAACCAGACTTACTACTTGTAATATGAATTACAGAGGTGTATATCAAATTTTTGCATTTCCTACACCATTTTTATATGATGCCAAGAACAAAAATGAAAATTATATTCAGTTATATGGAGTACATGTTCATGTGTGTGTGTGTGTGTGTGTGTGTGTGTGTGTAAGCTGTGTCTCCACTCAGAAAGCTTTAACACAAATTGACCTTTTTAACCACCATTTTTCATTCAGATTCTCTGCACAATGAAAAAAAATTAGGTTCCTATTAAAGCCTCTGTGTTGATAAATTCACTGATAAATACACTGAATGCCAAGTAATTGCTTTTGCCACAAGGCAAGTAATACATATTTCTGTTTATATTAAATATATAAGGAGGAATTTAAGAGTCTTCCAAATTTTCCAGAGTCCACAGCCAGAACTTTGGACCTGGAAGGAGCAGAATAAGGTTGAATGAAATAATTCGGGGCAACAAATGTTAGTGATGTAAAACATGCATCGCCAGCCTGGAATTGGCCAAAGCCATAAATGCCACAACCATTCCAGTGAGGCAGGCAGCATGACATGCTAGGAGAGCAGAGCACCGGTGCAGCAGGTTCAAATCCTGACTGTGCCATTTCTGAGCTCGCTCAGCCCCAGGGTCCCCATGGATGAGACACAGACAGGAGCCCCTCACTGGTCCCCTAGGAAATAAGACAGCGTAAATGGGGCACCTACAAGCTGGAGCGCAGCAGGTGCTGTCCTGCTACATCTATTCAGTGAAGCAAATCAAGTATGTGCTGCATTCCTGTTTAAAAAAATTGTTTAAATGGCAGAATTCTTACTTAACTGATTGATGACTCATTTCAACCTCAATGTTTCTTAATAACTAAAAATCCACTGCTATGAAAAAAATCTTGTTATGAAAGAGAAATGTGTTCAAAACAACCATTCTGAAACATTCTGTGTTTACAATCAAAATAAACTGTAAACCAAAGTATTTAATCCAGAACAAACCTGTACAATTTATATAATATGGACTACGAAGTATGTGAAAATTTCACCATTCTCAGAGTTCATGCCATAAATTGTAAAGCAGTGCAGATTATTTCAATACGAACCTATACATTTCAGGGATTCTTTTCTTTCTTTCTTTCTTTCTGCTTTTCTCTCTCTCCTCTCTCCTCTCTCCTCTCCCCTCTCCCCTCTCTCCTCTTCTCTTCTCTTCTCTTCTCATTTGGGACTCTTGGTCATCAGTTACCAAGCGGTGGATGGTCCTCTTTTGACTGAAGAGTAGGGAAGTGGTAGGAGCTTAAAGAAAGAAATGAGTATATCTGAAATTAGTGACTGTGAGTCCCACTCAAAGTTCGAATCTGCCTGTTGTTTTCACCTCCTAGACCTGGGAAGGCCAAGGGCGGAATCCGCTGGCTGGTCCCCAGAATCACCGTAAACTAGCCTACCAATTTTTGGTTTGTATTCAAAGCAGTGACTTTGAAAAGCCAGAAGATGGCAGCAGTTTCTAAGAACTGTGCATTTAAAAGACAATGTGCTGCTTGGCAGTCTGGTTGTTTACAGCTCTTTTGCTGCTGGGAGTGACAACATCAGTTCTCCTATCTTAATATAAAATTCTGTTTGTTCTTACTTTTCTCCGACAATTAGAGAAGAATGTTAGGAATTAAATTAAATATGTAGAACGCGTGAATGTTCTTACATGACCAGGAATTGCCAACAACAAATCATATTTATTTCATCTTTTTACTGCTGGATAAATTAAATATTGTACATCCATTTGAACAGGGAGCTTTATTCATTCATGTTCCGAGTATCTCCATCTTGTTTCCGGAGCAAAAGACAAATGTCTGGTTTCTGTGCAAGCCGCCACCACCTGTGATCAGCTGGATCTCGGGAGATTCATATTGTTATTTCCTGTAACTGAAAGGCACACTTGTAAGTTACCACTTCGTGTTATTTCTGAGTAGTAATTCTGCACCCTATAGTAGCAGCTCCACATGGAGCTCGTTCAACAGCAGAGACAGAAGCAGCCATCGTACACAGCTTTATAGCCTCTTTTCAGCGGAACAGAATAGTACACTGTCAACTTCTGCATTCATAAGCAACTGCTAAGAACAAAGAGTTTATTGAGGTGTTCATGTTGAAATCTACGAAGGAATATTAGGGAGGCCAGCACTGGTCTTACGTTTTCACAGATTTATCCATCTGCCTAAGGGTGGATAATTTTCCTGGCAAAGTTGATGTATGTTCTGAGACACAATGCCCTCCTGGCACGACGCTTGGGAGACTGGCATTCTGGAGTTTCTCAAAATCAGCAGTATTTCAGGAGGATTTTTCTGGGAATTTGCACCATAGATTCATCAAATCCAGTTAGAGAACTGGAAAGAATGATTTGGAACTCCTGCCGGGCACAGCCAAGGGACTGGACACCGACAGAGAGGCTTCTCCGAGCTGGGTTCCGAGCCTCGGCCGATTCCTGCCTTCCCACGGCCCTGCCACTCTGCAGGCTCAGAGCTGCTGAGAGAAAAGTTCTGGGTGCGAAGCTCCTCTAAGCTCCAGCCTGGGAGAGCACCTCCCGCCCAGGGGCTCCCTGCCCTCTTCAGAGCAAGCAGCCTCTGTGATTTTGTTTTCTGTAGCCACATTTCTTTAACGTAAAAAGAAACCGGTGACACTTGTTTTGACAGTACATTTTATTCAACCCAATGTCTAAGGCATACAAAAATTATTAATGAGACGTTTTCATCCTTGTTCATGCTCAGCCTAGCCCCCCATCAAGCACTCGACAGCCACACAGGGCAGGCCTGACTGAGACAGCCTTTCTGAGTCTGCATTCCCCGAAGGGTCCTTTCCATTTCTGGCCGGCCTGCAAGTGGGGAGGGAGCGCCGACGAGGTCAGCGGTGTGCGTGTCACCCAACACTATGGCTTTCCACGGTGCCTGCGCACTGATCACAGGAATTTTGAAACGCCCAGTTCAGGCCCGTGGCGGATCCACGCGTTGGAAAGCCGGAGGCAGAGTTGAGTACCTCTAAGTAATGTTTCTGTCCTGCTTTCCGGGGCCTCCCCGAATACCTGCAGGTCTCTCTCCTTGCGCCGGCTGCTCTCTGTGCAGGAGAGAGGCGGGGCGTACTCCTTCCTAGCAGGGGTCTCAGTCTGAGGACTCACCCGCCTTCCTCCCTCCTTGGACACCTTCCTTCTACGAGGTCCCTCACGTTCCTCTCCTGAGCAGAACTGTCTGCCACAGCTCTCTCCACACATCTTCAGTATTGAGATCCCCTTTCGCCCCACCCACAAACACGGAAACTGGGTCCCCTACGCCTTCTTCCTCGCGTTATGCTTTGCTCTCAAACGCTCCCTACAGTCGTGCGTCCCCAGGCAGGGCTTCGGAAGGGGAGGATAGCGGTGCATTCTCGTCAGTGGATGCACAGTTGATGAGTGCCGGCTCCTGTGCTGCAGGAGGAAGGGCCTGGTCAGAAGGGGTGCATGGACTGGGGATGTGCCTTTGAGGGTGCAGCTCGTCCTGCGGTTCCGGCTTCTCTCACTGCCACCATCCACCGGGAGACACACAGCTGTCCTCTGCCGAGGCCCCTCTGCCGTGTCTCTGCCTTGGACCCGATGAACCATGGGCTGAATCCATGCGCCAAAATAAACCTCTCCTCCTTCGGGTTGCAGGGAGCAGATGTTTTGTCCCAGTTGTGAAAAAGCGAAGACTCTTTCATCTGCTGATGATCGCAGGATGTCCTCTAGTGACCGAGGCTGGGTCTTTCCCAGCCACGTCCTCTGTCCCTTGTGTTTATTAAATTATCTCTCCGATGCTCTGAGTCTTGCAACCCGCTGACCACATAGCTGGAGGGAGAGAGAAGAGGGCCCCAGAACCACGGCCCTTAACTGGCGTGGGAGGGCGAGGTCCGAGCAGCCACGGAAGCCAGTCCTCCTCCACTTTCTCGAGTCACAGTAGGAGCCCCCAAACCGAAGGCAGGGTCACGCAGGTCTTTCCACTCTCACTATCAGAGTTCTACTCCACTGAAAAGTTCTTGTTGTAAATCACTGAATTTAATACAGACAGACGGAAACTTTAATCTCAGTCAGTTCTCAAGGTATGATCGTTTTTTGGCCCAGAATCCTCATGGCTTCAAAGAAACAATCTCCTAGCCTCAGACAGTCCCAGGCAGAGCGAGAGCTGCCAACTGCACCAGCATTGGGTGCCATGAGACACAGGTCTGCCAACCTGACCATGTGGGTTTGTGACTCAGGACCAGGCAGTGGAACAGAGCGTCCCCGGCTCCAGATGTCCCAAGTGTCCCTCGCATCTCCTCCTTCCAGGGCTGCCCAGCGAGGACTTTCTGGCCATGGGCCTGCTCAGAGGCAGCGTGGTCTGCAGGTACAGCCAGGGTCTGGCCCGCCAGCATTTGGAGTGAGCCCCTTGACCTGCACCTTGGGGTCCATGCCATCCGCCGGGGGTGGTTCTTCCACACAGGCTGGCTGCAGGTAAAGAGCCACTGAGCAGGGGGCCGGCACTGGGTCCAGGCTCAGGCACAGGCCATGGGCCAGCAGCTCCCCCAGAGCACAGAGACTGGCGCCCCAGAAAGACGGGTGGGGAGATGAGCACGCTCCGTGGGGTGAGTGAAGAGGATGCACAGCAGGGAGGGGATGAGAGTGTGACACCAGGAAGAGGGGTTCGGGAAGAACAGGCCCGGTGTGGGCTTCAGGAGTCAGGCAGTGGGGTGCAGCTCCGGGCGACAGGGAGAAAGGGCGTTAGACGCAGGCGAGGCTTGCCTGTCAGAGGACCAGGAAGTTAGGGTCCTACCCAGAGCTGTGGACAGACACTGGACAAGGAGCTGGGTGCTCTCTCTGGCTGATTTCCATGTTCGTGTGATAGGAATGGCAGAGGAAGGGCCTTGCTGTTGTCACCAGAGGTGCCGGCTCCGAATCCCTGCAGAGCCATGGCCTTGACTGAGTAGAAACCACAACTGGACGTCTCCATGCTAACAGCCACCAGCAGGGAGGCAGGGAACTGAGTGACACCATGTTTCATTTCTTTAAAATTCAAGTCTTCATAGTCTTTCATGCAAGTTAATGGGAAATACTGTTGGGGCACGAGAGGACGGCCGGCCGAAGTGCTGACCTGAGTCCCGAAACGCTGGTTCTCACCAGGGCACAAGTGTCCCGAAGGTGATGTGCTGGAGCCAAGTCCCTCAACCCACAAACAACCCCCTAATCTCTCCTTTATTCCTGTTTCTGTTTGCACTCCCTTTTAGTCATAAACAGATGTTGTTTTATCTTGATGTCATGTCCTTAGTTTGAACAGTGAGTATCTGCTCGTAGCTTCTCGTGACTGCTGTTTATCATACTCATGCCTCCTTGTGACTATTGTTAATCATCAAACTCCTGTGATCATGCTTTTTGTGTGTGGCCTTGAAACTACTCTAACAGACCCTGAGTAAAAATAAACTTTGCCATCAGCCATCAGCTCTTGGTCATTCATTGTGTCCGCAGTTCTCTCCCCGACTTCCCTCCTCTAGAAGGAGACCTCAACAAAACACTGTTTACCAAGCAATCTGCTGTGCGTCTTGTGAGCTGTACCAGCTTGGTAACTGGTACCTTCTGTTTGCTTCTCCTCTTCCTCACTTTGCTTCTCCCTGGCTTTTGCTTCTCTGATAAGATGCCTTTATCTTTATGCCTTTAGACTCTGTGTTTTCAGAGATCCCAATTTAAGACTGATAACCTTTCTCACCCATGAGGTTGGTGAAGGCAAAAAAAAAAAAAAAATTAATTGGCTGGTAAGGTGGCAGAAAAAGAAATTATAATATTTCTTAGAACAAACTCCATTATTTTTCTCTATTTGCGGAAGCAAATGCCAGAAGCTACTTGAATGCCCATCACTGAGCAGGCCCCTGGCGGATAAAACCAGGGACATTTATGTGATGGAAATGACACAGATCTGAAAAAGGTCCTTTCAGGTCTAAAATGGATCACCAGGATCTATAAAGTGAAAAAAGTATGGAAAAGAAAAGGAGAGGTACCTATAGAAAAACAGATGTAAATACATACATTTAGATACACACACACACACACACACACACACACTAATTTTTCTAAGAAAATCTACCAAAATAGGGTGAGAAAGAAAACAAGAAGTGACAGTATAAAAGCTACACTATGCTAAATATAATTGTACTAGAGTTTTTATTTATAACCAGGAGAAACATTTTTTAAACATTTAAAAAAGGGGGAGTTATTTTCAACACTGAAGGAAAGTAAAGAAATAAGTGAATTCAAGTGCATTTCAAACTCAAGCACAACGAACTAAAAAATATTTAATTCAGCCAATTTTCAGATGCAATATGTTGCCTCTATAGTATTTATATCCTGAGGGCAAAAGAACCAAAACTACACCCCAGGCTTCACCCTGCCCCTTTGACATCACAGTACTAACATTGGTTTTTGAGATTATAGAAAAGCTGGCCAGAGAGCAAACAGATGATAAACAGCGAGATAGCTACAGAGATAGAAAGTGAATAATTATGATAATATCATTAGAAACTAAGAGTTTAAGCATAATGGAAAGTGATACAGGCACAAAAATCAAAGAACTTTCTAGTCCTTAATTTGAATTAGAAATAACATACAAATTTGTAGCTTTGTTTTCTCACTCTAAGGAATTTATTGTCTGGCTTTGTCCACTAAAATTATCTAGAAATACCAATAACCTAGTATCAATGAATACCTCTAATGTCGAAACTGTAATCTGAAATTGCCATTTTCCACTAAAAATGAACCAAGATTTCTTGGAGATTTATACATATAGCTCTGGTGCAGGAAATATATAATACAAGCCTGTATGTATTTTTGTGCCAAAGAGTAGGAATTAACAAATACTATCAGGGTTATTTCAAAAGATAACCAAGATAACCAGAGCTTTCAGGCATGGGTGGCACACGCCTGTGATCCCAGCACTTGGGAGGCTGAGGCAGGAGGTTCACCATGAGTACAAGGCCAGCCTGGGTTACATAGTGAGTTCAAGGCAAGCCTGAAGTCTGAAATACATAATGAGATCTAGTGAGATCCTGTCACAGAGAGAGAGAGAGAGAGAGAGAGAGAAAGAGAGAGAGAGAGAGAGAGTTCCTGAGCTACCTGAAAGAGATTTCCACTGGCCAAAGATGGGACAATTTCAGAATCATAGAGTGTCTACAACACATCAAACATGCCAGCGTATGAAACACATGTGGCTGTGATGAAATCCAGTAGGGGAGGAAACCCTCGCCTGGTGGCTGGTTCAAAGTACTGTCCATCAGTTCAAGATTATACCAGGAAATTGGTTTGTTTGACGAAGGCCTCTCCTGAACCGTGGCACTCAGCCTCCAAGGGACCAGCTGCTTCCTGCCTCATGGTGAGGCCCCTCCAGTCCTGCACTGCACAGGGCTGGGCTGTGTGACAGCAGGGTACTCTGGAGATGACAGTCTGTGACAACCTGAGCTAAGTCCGAAAGTATCCAGCTTCTTCCTACTTCCGTGGCTGTTTGAGGCTTAAGTGTTGCTTTGCACTAAGCAGTTTCAGTAATAGGCAGACTGTGTATTATATATATATGATGTGTATTATAATACACTGTTTTATATACACTGTATTATATATGTGTGATGTGCATTATATATGTTATACATGTTATATATACTGTATTATGTATATGGTGTGTATTATATATGATGTCATATATATTGCATATACTGTGTATTATATATTCTTACCGTTATACTGTATATATGTGTGATGTATATTATATATATGATATATATTATAGTGTATTATACACTGTCATATACTGTATTTTATATATGATGTGTATTATGTATGATGTAATAGATATTATATATACTGTACATTATATACTGTGCATTATGCATAGTGTTGTATATATACTGTATTATATATGCTGTGTGTTGTATATACAATGCATATTGTATATATACAGTGCATCATATATACTGTGTAGTATATATATATATATATATATATGATGTGTATTACATATATAATGCATATTATATATATGGTGTGTATTATACCCCCTCCAGCTCCCGTGCAGATAGCTATTGCAGGCAGCAGGCCAGGAAGAAGAGGAGCCTGTTAAATGTTTATGTTCCTTTAAGCCACTAAGCTTTGGGGTAATTTATTAAGCAATAATAGATAACTGATTCTGACTCTCCAGAGAACTAGTGAGTAGTTCTCCGCAGAACTTAGCTATTAGGTACCGGATACATAAGAAAAATAAGAAAAATTACCACTCATAACCCCAGCAAAATAGTGATTGCTTGAACTATGAAGTGCAAGGTTGATACAGAGCTGGAGAGTGATGGACACAGCAGATCTGCACTCTCCCCGTGTATCAGTGACTCGTCATCAAGTGGGGGGACAACAGCTTCGTCCGCCCCGGTGATGCAGTTCAGACTGCACAGCACCATCCATGAGACATTTAAGGAATAAACTTGGGCCTGAATCCAGTCAAACTCTGTGCTTATGGGAAATACTGCCAATAGGAAAAAAACAAAATAAATTAAATTATAAAGATATGAACCACCAAAGCTGGAATATGAGAAATGGCACTGGACAAGTGACCCCAAAAAATAGCACAGGTGGAAAATAATACAGATGATTTTTATCTACGCAACAAGGCTTATAACATGTATGTGTACTATGGGCCTTGTTTGGCTCCTGATGAACTTTCAGAAAAAATAACCTTTCGACACACTCATAACAACACAGAAATCAGATGGAAAGTGTTCGTTCCATGGGACTTGAGTCTATGAAAAGTGTCAAAGAAAAATTTAGGAAATCAAAAATCCTGCTCACAGTGTAGGCAACAGAAATGACTGATGTTAGGTAGGAATATCAAAACCAGAATATAGGGACGCTTTCAAAGACCTATTACTCAGAGATGTCTTAAAGACAAGAGAAGATAAAAACCAGGTCCAGTAGCCAGCAGATAATACAAAGGTTAATCTATTCGTAACTGGGAACACAAAGGACATAGAAAATACATTTGCAGAAATAACAGGAGAAAATTTTCCAGATGTATGAAAAGAATTAAACATACAGATAACTGAGTCATGTGGAACCCTGAAGAGCCACAAGCACACGAGCATCTCTTCACATAACATTATATTCAAATCCCGGAAGTCCAGCATGGGATAGAGTCTTAAAAACTTAAGAAAAGTAATGTCACTTATAAAGGAAAACCCTTTAAAATCACAGCAGACCTCTTAGCACAAACCTTAAAGGCCAGGAGAGCTTATAGCAAAGTGTTTCAAGCCCTAAAAGAAAACCCCAACCCAAACTGATACCTATGACAAAACTTTCTTTCAAAACTGATGAGTACTAAGAATTTTTTCACAGAAAAACAGTCTAGAAAGTTTGATTAAAAATACCAGAAAGGAAGAGCTGGGGTTTAGCTCAGCGTCACCACACCTGCCTCGCAAGCTCAAGGTCCTGAATTAGTTAAGGTTAGATGTGTACTGGACCATTTATTTCTATAATTATATAATTATCAGTACAAAGTAAAATACAAATAGGCACTAACTAGGGTTCCTAGGAACACACAGTGTACACCTTGTCTTCTTTCCTTCCTTTCTAATATAGCCTGCAAAATCATGAATGAAACTCGGGGAGAAAGTGAATTATAAATGACAGTTCTGAAATTTCTGTGAACTTCAAGCTTTTGGAGCATCTTACAGGAATAGATATGGAAACAGAATCCAAGAAGGAAGAAACAGCCGGGTGTAGTGACGCACACCTGTAATCCCGGCACTAGGGAGGCTGAGGCAGGAGGATCGCTGTGAGTTCAAGACCAGCCTGGGCTACATAGTGAGTTCCAGGTCAGTCTCAACTACATAGTGAGACCCTGTCTCAAAAAACAAAACAAACAAACAAACAAAATTAGGCAAAAAGTCTGCAGAAACCTCATGCAAAATGACATGTAGGTGGTACACATAGAAGGATGCTCAGCACATGTCATTTGGCAACTGCAAAGTAAAATAGGAAACTACTGTGAAATACTTTCAGAATCCAAGACCACAACAACACTGAAAACTGACAAGAATGTATACCAAGCTGGGGATTTAGCTCAGTGGTTCGGTGGCCTGCCTTGCAAGCACAAGGACCTGAGTTCAATCCCCGGTACCCAACAAAAAAAGAATAGGCAAAATATGTTAGCATCAATGTTGCATAAAGATTACTGAATTAAAAAACAAATATAATATGCATAATTTATGTATAAGGTGGTCTCTCATTTATATAAGGCACTACATATATACACACAGTATTTATAATATATAATTATATATTATAAAATATATATCCACCAATATATAATATGTATTATATATATATATATATATGGCTTCGTATAAACATTCTACGTTTGTGAATGTTTTACAACAGGCATTACTTTAGTATTTCAAAAACTTTCAAAAGGACTGTCCCTGTATTTTTTAAAGTAAAATAAAATATAAATCAGCATTTTTGAAAATGCATCGTGGTCCAAGAAACACCTATGTTAAATACACCTGGGACATTCATTAACAATACACTCCCTGGATCCCACCCAAGTGTGATGTGTAATACATAAGTCAGGCCATTTAGGGGTGAGGTGCAGGGCTCTGCCTTCTCAGCGAAACCATCAGTGACTCTAACCCCACCACTCTGAACTGCAGTAGTCAAAATGAAGGCATGGAGTCCCCTAAAGCTCCGCAAATCCCAACATCTTCCTGGCTCTACACCCAGTTTATCCAGGTGAAAGGGGCTGAGGCTAAATAACTAAACCAGTGACTCAAGAAGTGCCGAGCCAGGGCCCACTCCAAGAAACACTGATACAGCATAAAAGGAAGAAGGAAGGGACGGGATTCTGTAGAGATGGAAAGCTGCCAAGAGTGCCTACATTCCCTTTTCTCGTAATTCCCACATACAGAGGCAGCAGAGTCTGAGTGACTGTAAATTTGCTTAATGATTCTACTTTAGTTTGAAATGAATCTCCTCATGCTTAGCATTCATTAAGAAAAACCAAAAAGCACTTTCTGGACATAAGGACCTAAATTACTATCAAGTAAAGGCATATTTATGTTCATTTATACTATCACTTAAAATGCATCCTGACAAGTCTATGCCCTGCATTCAAGAGTATAGAAACTAAAGAAATAACTGCTACAGATGCTCTTCATCTTGCACTATTTGAACCTTCCTTCTGGAAGCATAAACGCATTCCCTAGACTCAGTTGTGCATCTGATACCACTCTATTGTGCAATCTAAAGATTTGTGCCTCATAAAACCAGGCAAAAGCGGTCTGGCTCCCTGGAAGGCTTCCAATAACTGGCTCCACTATAAAAGCCTAAAATCAGTGAACTTAGGCTCAAAGTTACCAAGGTAAATTATAAAGCAGTTTATTACATGTATCTGCTTTTTTAAATTCAGCAGATGGCTCAGTCTCTCTTTCCTCACGACATCTAGCCTTATCCACAAGTGACGCATCTTTCAGAAGTGATGCCTTATCCTGGATGTCTTTTGCCTCCTTTTGATTCAAAGACAGACACAGTCAGCTGCAGTTTGAACCTCATGCTGCAGATGGCATCCTGTTTTACACTGTACAACACTTAAAGGGACAGTCAGGTAGGGCTGGCAGAATCATTGTAGAAATTTTTCTACAATCCTAATAATTTCTATTAAATGTTTTCTAGTTTTAAGCTAGTCTGTAAAATATATAAGTACTTCATATTTTTATTGTCACTGAAAACACATGCTTATGTATTTAGCTTCCTCAAAATATAAACGGTAACAAAACAGCAGTGCGTTCAAGATCAGTCTGAACTACACACTGCAAAACTGTCTAAAAAAAATTAGCAAAATCCAAATACAGTATATGCTCAACTTTATAACACTCCCATTAAAAGGGTTTTAAGTATGATGATCTATGTCAAATGGAAACACACACACACACACACACACACACACGATATAGGAAATGAAGGCATGGCTGTTATGTTCAGGTACATTCATCCTTCTTTACAACTCCAAAAATTCTTTTTAGGTTGTTCTATCAGTCAAATGATAAATCTAGGACCGAGGCTCCAAATAAGTTGCTCTTCATTTTTATATTCATAATACCTTTCTCCAGAATTCTGATAAAAACATTTACACATATAGTTACATGTCTACTGCAAAATATTTTTAAATCTTTACATGTAACTTTCACCTTCTCTGAAAATAAAACCTTGGTATTGAGAAATAATCAGCTTGTTTCTCACAGCAACAGAACAGTGCTCTGCTTTTCAGTCTGGTATCTTAATTTTCTGTTGAATGATGAGACTGTCAGGGGATTAGGCCGGTTTCCGTCTCACGGCACTGCTGAAATACTTTCCAGATGATTTAAAAAAGGAAATATTATTTCAAAGAGGAAAAGCTAACATGATTGAGTTACCTACTGTATGAGACTTGTTCTTCTGAGGTTTGATATTTGATTTCAAATTCACGATTACTTTGTATCTCCCTATGAAAGTCTCAAATTGAAAGAGCCATCCATAAAGGAACGGTTTCTATTTATAAAGAGACATTAAAAGTTACTTTGCTCCTGCAAAGCTCAAGGTTAAGGTCAGCAGAGCCTCCGTACCCCACGGCCGGGGTGCAGTCAGGTCTGTCAGTAGGCAGGAGCCATGCGCTGGAGGGCAGGAATATAATCGGCACACACGGTGCGCACTCATGTTTCCTACAGAAGTAAACACTGTACATATACATTAAGGACGGCAGGAGGGAAGCACCCTCTAGCGTCTGCTCTTAGTGCTGCATTTAGGGCATGCAGTTCCGTGTGTGAGACAAGATTTTGCTTTTTTTTGCCTTCAGACACTCTTTACAAATAGAAACTCATTAGTTTTTCACCATGACGATGATGCACGCAACATACATGTAAGGAAGTCATGTCAAAGTCCAAAGTACGAAGATGGAAACTGTACATTCATAGGTTACCCTAGGGATAATTGTAAAAAAAAAACATAAATCTGTATTTTACCAATCAGGTAGCACATTTTCACATTTTTAAAGTGTAAGTTCACTTGAATTTTGTTTCATTTACTCAAGGGTGCATAAAATATAGCTGACTGTCCTGAACTTTGTACTTTTAAAAAAAAAAAGTCTTGTCTTAACCAAACTTTCACAGGCAATCACCAGCTAAGAGAAAGTTGAAAAAGCTCACATGCTATATCAAAACTCACAAATTAAGATAGTGGAAGCCAGGTGGATTTTCGTATGTGAAAACCAAATTCCTAATTAACAAGAGTCTGCATTTCTTTAAAGGTTAATAAGTTGAGTAGTACTACAGTTAAATTCAAAACAACTTCAAAATTACTCTGCTTGATTTTAGAGCTATGAATTTGGAAAAGTGATGAAACCAGGATCCCTCATCATATGTATATGCTAAAAATTAACACTGATTTTGTTATACCAAAACCATACAGTACTAATTAGTCTGAATTCATTTTAGTAGTTACAATCCTCCAAAATATGTATTAAATAAAACCTAGCCTGCATGCCTAGTCATCTACAATGAAAAAGTTAAAATTATCTTTGCTTCCATTTCTGGGAGGAAAAAGATGTACAAACACAATTTCTCCAAAATGGCTCCTGTCATCTCGTAAATGCGGGCACTGTGCACAGTGAAGCAGTGGGTGGCAATGAGGCAGGGGCGATGGAGGACAAGGGCCCTCGCTGTGGTCGATCACATACTGAAGAGCCAGAGAATTCATGTGTGATCTCCATCCCACAGAGGAGCCATTTCTTCTAAGGACTCCATTACACCGACTTCTACAGGCCATGCTCCCACGACTCATACTAATGCATCGTTTCTACCCACCTGAAAGGATCCAGATGCTTTTTAAAATAAAATTTGCATACAAAGCTACAGGAGCAACTTTAGCTCCCACAGCCATAAAGTGAAAACTTTCTGGAGTGAAATACTTCAGAAAACAAAAGCATTCCAGCAGCTTTCCTACTTATTTTTCAGGTATCTTTTATTCTAATGTAAGTCTTCCTTATAAAATTACTTACTAACAGGACAGTAAACCACAAGTAGAAAGAGAAGCTTCTTCCATAATTCTGTGAAAGAGAAACAGGTTTGTGTTCACTTGCAGACCAAGGTATACTCAAGGTTGTAACAATTTAGTGTTGATGTTTCCTTGTCTTGGTTTCCTATGCTATAAAATGATCCAACCTGTTGTGTTTAGTTATTTTTGGTACTGGGGATCGAACCCAGGTCCTTGTGCTTGAGAGGCAAGCGGTGGAACCACTGAGCTAAATTCCTGGCCCTGTTTTTTTTGTTTGTTTTTTAACACAAATTGTAACTGCTTTTTCCTTATAGTCAATGTGTTCATGTTAGTTACACATTGACATTAATATTAAATTAATACACAAACCAACCAAGATTTCTCAGGGAATTTTACAAAAACAATTGTCATATTACGGGAAAAGATGTTTTGCCTTCAAGCTAAAAGCAGTATTTTGGTAGCACCGATTCCTCTCACCCCACCACCCTGCAAGATGCTTCCTCATCAACAGCTACGAAGCATCCACTGGGGTGTCCAGCACCGTTCGCTGGGGAGGATAAGCTGTTAGTTCGAAGTGGACACGGAACTTGCCCTCACAAAGCCTACAATCTAGAGGATGAAGCATCCACTCATCATGTATGCACACACTGAAGACTGTGTTTACTAAAAGTTACCTACGGGAAAATGTGATTAAAGACAGAGAATCCTGGTTTATCAGACGCAGAACTGCAGGACCGCCTTGTCCTCCAACCACCCTGGAATAGCCTGGCACAGCCTACAGGGGACAGAACAAAAGGGCGCCATTTGTGGAAGGGAGGCAGAGTCACAGCACTCCAGAGGGAGGTGGAGAAAGTGTCAAATATTCCTGGATTAGAAATGAAAGGGTGTGAAACATTTTAGGGAAGATTTCTGCATGACCCGTGGTAAAACACTGCCACCTGGTGAAGGCGCCTCACACCCTCTGTGAAGAGCGGCCTTTCCTTCCCTCCTGCTGCCTCCCTGTGACCCCAGACACTTGGCTCACACGTGGCTAGGAACTATACAAGGAAACACGGCAGCGGTAGAGCCCTGCCAGGATAACAAAACAGCAGGGGCACAAGGACACTTTGGCCTCTGCTCCGAGAACCAAAGGGTGAGTTCCTAGGTGAGGTAGAGAATACGCACAAGGGTTCCGACACCGAAGGGTGAAAGTCTAACAGGCGGTGCTGTTGGAGGAAAGAGCAGGAGGATAAGGGGAGACACCAGATGAGGGAGGGCAGAGGGGAGCGCAGTCGGGAATCTGCAGAGCCTTTCCGAGTGCAGAGCTTATCAGAATCAGTACCTATCCCGAGTGCATGCGGGGAAGGGCTCCCTACAGATCAGGCTTTCATTTGAAATGACCACTTTAGTTTCAGTGCAGATTAGAAAATCAATTGTCGGGGGGAAGCAGGGAGGCTCTTATGTCAAGCCACGAAGTAAACTAATCTAACAGGACCAAAACAGTGAGCTGAATTTTAAAATGTAGCAAGCCAAAATGCCATTAACAAACCTGCTCATTAAACTTACCCGGCGATACAGACGGTATGCGCAGTGAGGAAAGGGTGGCAGGAAGGACTGCACCTACGGTTTGGGCTCCAAGGTCTGGATGAAATAGGAAGACTGGACAAGGTCAGGTTGGTGGAAGTTCACAAGGAGACATCTGAGCTGAGAGCTCAAGGTGCCTCTGAAGCACACAAATGCAACTCTCAAGTTGGGACTCTTGCATTTGTCCAGAGAAGTGGAAGCCAAGGGACACTGGACAGATCAAACGGAAGCTTCTCACATCATCACTGTTAACTCACTTCTTCCCCCGTGCCAACCTCCCCAATGTTAGCAAAAACAGAACCAGTGGTTTGAAATAAAACTCAGGTTACTTAACTATACACATTCACACTTAACAATTTAAGGAAAATACGTTTTCAGTTGGGTACATTCACTGACATCTGCAATTAGGGAAAACGTGGCCAACTTCTGGGCAAAATGAAAGAATACAGGACACACGGTGCTTTGATTTCTTAGTAAACTTTCTAATATAATTGTGCTCAAGACTTACTTTTAAAAATCAAAATTTACACATGGCCACCAAAAGTTTTTTTAATGCAACAGCATTTTACTAATCAAATCTTTCTTTACAGATGACTTTTTATGTATCTCTTCAGTAAGTGGTTCTGTTCAACTTCTTTACCACCCTGGTGACAGAACTGCCCTTCCAGAAACTCTCCAGAGAGTAACTGTTAATGGGCACACTTGGCACACAGTCCAAGCAGGAAGAGTGGGTGCTGAAGGTTACCTGCAGCTAGACGGAATAAACCAAACAGGGAAAGCCTCTGCTAAAATGAGGTCTCTGGACACACACACACACGGACTTCCACACTGGGGGCTCATCCTTACATCTCGTAAATCCTGTGGCAACAGCCAATGAGCCTGCAGGTGTTGATGGCAGTGTTTGAGAATTATAAATAACTGAGAATTACTATTAACCGAGCTAGGAGCAAAAGGTGGTTCAAATGTAGGTGACTGTGATGGGACAGCCTGCAGGTACAATGTCTGTACAGCCAATGGCACAACTTTTCCTTGCAGATGTTTGCCACACAGGCCAGAGCCACCTGTAACCAGTCTGTGCACTGTTCGAATAACCTCTGTATCCACAAATCTTTATGTATATCTGGCCAGTCTTCTTCTTGCTGTCTGTGTACTTTGGGCTGGGCGGGAAGGTACTGTGAAAACAAGATTCCATTTTCAATTGAAAAATGTATGGATAACTCTTACATTAAATACACTGATCCAAGGTACAGAACACAAAACTTCAGTTCACAACTCTTATCTTTAAATTTTAGTACTATGGAAACAGAAGACTTAATTGCATGGATGGGGAAGGCTCAAAATGAAGAAAATGACTTTCTAGCAGTTGGCCTTTGTAACAAAACCTTGAAAATAGCAGTTAAATTAGGAGACAGTTTCCCTATGAGCTGTAGTAAAGCCACATTCTTTTGTAATAAATGGCACCATGTAGTTATAACTCAAAGTCAAACTTGTCAAGGCCTATCTAAATAACAGTCTAATTCTCAGGAGACTGATCCATGTAGTTTGTTTATAATGGAGGTGAACAAACAAGTGCAAAATTAAGTACATAAGTTATCACTGGCAATTTTAATACACGTGTATGTATAAATGTTGTTATTTTGATAGCTACTTTGTCACATTATTAATGGAGAATCAAGGCTTTTCCATTATCTGAAATAGTCTGAATGCTGACACATCTTTCTGATAAACTTGTGAATTACAGAAAAAGGGGCGGTTTCGGTTTTCTTACGACCAATTTTATATGTTGATTCTTGTTTTAATTCCATTAGTTCATTTAGCTTATTAATCTTTGAATTTTCAATAAAATTCAAATGAGAATGAATTGACAGCTACAAAGAAAAATAAGACATATTAACCAAGATAAAATTATAGAAGGAAATTAACTATATTATACTACTTGCCTCACAGCTATAAATATTTACATGATTGCAATAATGCAAACAACTGAATATGGTCAAACTAAAAATCATTGCACAAAGGTAGGAAGGGAGACTGAGGCAGACTGAGTTTCACAGTAAGACATCAACAGATCTGAAATATCTGTAACTGTTAAAAATAGTACTGCATGTTACGTATGAAGGCAAATACCTTAAGAAATGGCTAAAAAGATTAAAAGTGGTTGGTTATCTGTACAGAAAAGTGAAGATCATTGCCCTGTTTATAAACCTTGTAGAACTGATTTTAAAAGCCATGTACCTATATAATTGATCAAAATATACAATTAAACTTTATTTACATTTGTTTCCAAGTCTGCAGACCTTAAAATTGGGCATAAGTTTGTGAATGTCATTAAAGTTACTTAATCCAACTGTCCCGACAATATATGTACCATTAAGAGCTTAAGAGAAAGTACATGTCGCCAAAAACAAGGTACCCTAAGATTCACGCCCCACTCCCATGTCAGCCCTGCAGACTGGAAGGTAGTTACTGTTCCTTGGCATCTTCAGCATTTCCTATTTGACAACTTACCACAAAGAAAGCAAATGAAAACTCGTAACTGAATTGGAAGAATGACAGAATAGAGATCACGGGATGGGAACAAAATCTCAGTAAGAAGCAGTATGTAAACTTAAAACATAAACGGAACTACCCATCACAACAATGAAGACGACCATTTACTCAAACCGGGATGACGGAAGTACAGTTAACCTTTTAATGCCCGTGCAGATTCCAGACTATGCACAGGGACGAGGTTACTTAACCATTTGAGCAGAATCTTCATTGCTTTTTTTCTTGTTATTTTAGCCACTTCGATAAGAAAGCTATACATTCCTGAAGAACCGAGGAACAAAGTTAAGAACTTCGGCGCTGACTGGGCACCAAGTGCTGAGACATTCTTGTTCCTACTGACACTGGAACGGGTGCGGGCCGACTGTGTGAGTGGGTACATGATGTTCCAAAGGATTCTTTCCTTTAAACACAAACTCATGACAACTCCACCAGTATTGGCTGAAAAACTCTGACCTAGCTTGGTCAGGCCCAGCCACTGCACCAGGTTGGAGACTGGGAGAAGCGTGTAGCTCTCCTCTCAGGAGCTAGCGACCAAGCGGTCCGTGCCTGCCCGTCCTGAGCAGCCCGAGCCTCCGCAGGTCCATGAGTCTCCATCAGTGGCCTTCACCACTGGAGATGCAAAGGGGTCTAACGGCTTTACTGGTCCTTTACTCACAGGACTGCACCAGAGACATACTAGTTAGGGCCCTCGTGATCCTCTGGTGCATGAAGCCAAGAGGGCCGCACTGCGGAAGGTTACAGAACTTCCCGAGGCTGTCTGCCCAGCCCTCCCGTGCATCAGGCCCGGGTTCTCACGCAGTACCGCAGTCCGGTCTACAGAAAGCAGCACCTCCCCCAAGCGTGGTCCCAGGGACCTGAGATATTTTCAGGGGATCCGAAGTCCTCCCTTCCCTGTGGCCAGTGGTGAAGGCCACACTTTCATAGTATATTTCAAACAAAACATTAAATGTAGAAACAGGTTAAAAAAAAAAAAACAGCTGATTTGAGGCAAATACAAAAACAGTAACACTTACTAACCTGTTTTAGTCTGGAAGTTTTCATACATGTCATATTAAAGTAAGAGGGTTCTCATTAAGTAGCATTAAAGTTATTGCATGTACTTTAAAATACAGCTACCACTAAAAGCTTTGGAACAATTAAGGCTAAATTTACCTGTTAACAAGCAATTTATTGTTAAGAGGCTAGTTTTACACGTCACACATGGTTTAAACACACGCTAAAGTTCCAGGGTGTTCAACAGTACTCCAGTTTCTTGTTATTTGCTAAGGCTTTAGATTTTCCTTTAACTTCAAAGATCTAACAAGAGGTCACCAACTAACCTAGAACCAGTGAATGCAAGTATACTAACAGTTCCCCAAAACAAGTCTATCTCCCAGTCCCTGGACACCTGTAAACGGGTTACACAGCAAGGTGGGACTAAGGTCACAGTGCAATTCTGAGCACTACTCAGCGGACCTTGAAACAAAGACTATCTGGGTAAGTGAATGTAATCACCGGGCTCTTTGGGAGTGAGGGCAATAGGAGATCAGACAGCTGGTGCCATGAGAACAGACTGGGCCTCATTCTGCAGAGGAAGGGACTGGGAATCAAGGAACTCAGTTAGGCTCTGGACATTAGAAAGGAAAAGAAATGGGTTCCTTCCTAAGCCTCCAGAAAAAGCCCTTGCCCGGGGCACACCTTAACACTTGTACCCGACTCCCAAGATCTGCACCGGACTTCTGATCCACACAACCCTAAGTCTGTGTTGTTTTTCTGTAATCTGTCACAGCAGCAGAAGAAAATGTAAGCAGCCTGGACAACTAAAACTTGTGACCAATTCTGCACACGTACAGAACACAAAAGTGCTGGCTACGTCTTCACGTTCGCCCCAAGGAGCCGGGTTGCTCAGTGTAGCTACCAACAGGCCAGTGGATGGAAACAAAGCTAGACCTTGAAGGGGTAGTAAATAGGCACTACTCCTCCTTCACTCTCGATTCTCAGAGCAAAACTGGCAAGCAAAAGCAACACTCAGCTTGGATTCCGGCTGAGAACAAGAGTCCAAATGCAGCAGTGTTTCAAGTCCCCACTTCCTCAGCTCTCAGGGAAGCCTTTGCCTTTCTGGGCTGATTTTTACATACAGTGCTCAACACAGGGTTTGACAGAGGGCTCTCAGCCTCTTTCTTACTCCCACAAAGATTACAAAGGGTGAACTTTACAGGGCCTGAGACATCCTGGCATATTTTACTTAACAGAAGTATATACAGGCTGTCTTAGCATAGGTCTAAATTGTTAACATTTTGTTAAGCAAAACATTTATGGGTGCATTTGAGATATACACAACACTCACCACAGGGAATTTGCACCTCTACACGATATAGCCTGTCTCTTCCTTCCTTGTCATCAGAGCAAGGTTTGCTGAAACAGGGGAAGCTGAAAGCTGACATTTATGCACTTCACTAGTTTAAGGCTGGTTGCAGGTGGGACTTAAAACTCAGAAAAGCTTCAAACCTAAAATACAAATTGTCACTTTCCCATTCTTTCCTCACCAGGAAAACCTCACATAATCCTGCCTTCCCAACTCTCCAGAGGTTAAGACACCTAGGTTGCGGGTACAGCTCAGTGGTACAGCACTTCCCTACCATGCTGCACTTCAGGATGGGGCCCTTACTTCATTCCGCAGCACCAGAAGTCAAGGAAAAAAACAGCTTCTAACATTCAGGAGCACCAAAATCCTAGGAAATGGGTTTGCCTATTTCTAAACATTTGTATTGAGTGATATTCACTGATACAAAGAAAAAAATGCAGTTAGCACCACAACATATTCAAGAAATTATGAGCTGAGGTGATCAAAACCTGATGTAAAGTCTTTCTTCCATTTGATAACCCAGTTTTGTTTTTTTTTTGTACTGTAGACATTGGGTGTCAGATCAAATACTAAACCAGTAGAAGATCTAGTGACAATATACACATTTGAAAAAAAAAGTTTTTTTGAGTTTGTAAAATCTTGACAGCAACTTCTCAATGGTGTAAAAGATGAATGAACCAACCTTACATTTTTAGTGGGCGCAGGGCGGGGTGGTGGTGCGGGAGGCTTTTTTCCTAATAACAACTTTACTTCCAAAATAAAAACAGGCCGGAATTAAACAGACTTTATTGGAGTAAAAATCTCGCATTTAGAATTTTAACAATAATCAATTTTGGGTAGGGATTTTTTTAAAAAGCAAGTGTGGCAAATTAACTTCATTCAGAACTTCGTCTCCTCTCCAGTGAAAACTGCAAGGCTAATTCAGCTACAAAACTATTTCAATTGTAATCCTTAGCTTCAGGAAAACCATCGTAATTCTGTGGCTGGTATTTTTCTTCATTGGTACAGACAGGCTAAACACACTGCTCTGTTTTCCTTTTGTCACAGCAGCATTTGCTATTACTGTACATCACAGCCATAGACATCACGCATTTAGGGCCGAAGTTCAGACCTGCACGAACGGCAGCGCCCGTGTTCTATTTCACGTCCCACTGGCATATTAAACGGTGCAGTCGCCCTGTGAGAGGCGGTGGCCCACAGCGCTTTCAAGGACAACCGCTCACTGCGAGACGCAGGTTTGCCACCACTGCCCACCAGCCAATCAGGGTTAGTCAGGCTTTGTGTTTTGGGACCAGGGGTCGAATTCGGACCTTGTGCTTGTCAGGCAGGCAGCAGCACCACTGAGCCAAATCCCCGGCCAATTAGGCATTTTATAAAAAGATTCAAAACCTATCTCACTTAAGTAAAAGTTCTGTGGTCTTACAATCCTGAGTCAGAACAACAAAAATTTATGGTGTACAAGCACTTAGAAATATATCAACTAAAAAGGATACAGCTTTAGTTTTGCATGGGCAGCTCTATTCTAGCCTATTTAAAATACACAATTTAGCTCAGCCTAACCCTTAAATTTTTTTTTTGGTTATCGGGAATTGAACTTGGGCCCTTGTGCTTGCCAGGAAGACAGCGGAACCACTGAGCCAAATCCCCGGCCTAACCTCTAAAATTTAGAAACAACTGCCCCTCCTCTACTGACTGACAGCTGTGTACAGATATTCTTGGCTGAGTAAGAAAACACTGTCTAAAGAGAATTAAAGCTTTAAAGAACATTTACTACCGAGTTTCAAACCACACACACAAAATAGATGAGAAATTCTTTTATCATATTTAGAATCAAAATATCCCTTAAAATATTTACATTTTAACAGTAAAAAGGATAGCAAAACACCAGATCATGTACAAGCTTACGTATTCAAGTTTCTGAAGAGCCAACACATGAAAAGGAAAACAACGGCCTACCAACAAGCTGTCGTGTACGATAATAAAATGTCTTCGGTGAGTGCAGGTGGAAGTAACAAAACGTACTCCTTGGACTTCCGATGTCTGGTCACAAACTGAACGATCAGCACAACCTACTTAAGGAGTGGCTTGGCTTTCTGTTGCTCCTCTACAGTTTCTTTAAAAACAGTGCAATCTTAAACTCACAGAGCACACATTACTCTCGAATTAGTCATGAAAGGATGTCAACTAGAGGCGGTAAATACATTCCATCGTTAATCATATTTACCAATTAAGAAAGGAAAACTAAAATTTCTAAGCCTTTATTGCATATTAATAAAACAAATCTTTGAATATACAGCAATGTAAAACTTTCAAAAATATCAAATTCCTGTAACCAGATTCAGCGTGAAGGGACAGTGACCGGCAGACGGGGCCCAGGTCCCTTGGGCCACCAACAGTGAGGACGGAGGTGGCCCGGCCACGGCGGTCCGGAGTCGGGCCAGCGTCACCCTGCAGCAGCCTGCCGGCTTCACCTTTTGCTCTTAGCTCTGTCGGTGTGGTCCCTGTCTTTGTGATGCCTCTCCCTGTCCTTCTCTGCCTCTCTGTGTTTACTTTTCTCTCGATCTTTGTCCTTTTCGTGGTCTTCAGCTTTGGGTCTGTCGGGTTTCCTCTCTGCGCTTCTGTTATCCCGGCCCCCTTTTCCATCCGCCCCTCGATCAGCATGCAGCAGCCGTGGCCTGTCTTTGTCTCTGTGCGCCTCCTCTCTACCCTTTCTGTCTCTGTCTTTGTCCTGGCTTCTGTCTCTGCGCCTGTGCCTTTCAGAGTCTTGCTCCCACTCCTTTTCGTGTCGCTCCCTTTTCAAGTGGTGTGAATCACTGTAAAACCTTTGGCGATCCCCTTTGCCCCTGTTAAACGGCCGATCCAGCTGCGGTTGGTCCTGCCGGCCCCAAGGGTCACTGTGGCGCCTCTCCGGTCTCCGAATGTCTTTAACCTGGTAAAAGTTCTGCGGGCCCATGTACCTTGACGCCTGTGCAAGGGGACCCAGCATACGCTGCGGCTGGCCTGGGAGATGAACAGGTGGCCAGGGGACCACTGGACTCTGAGGAAAGCCAAAGCCCGGAGGCGGGAGCAGTGGAGGTGGCAAATGCGGTGGAAATCCAAACACGCCTTGTGGGGGGAAACTGGGAGGCCCCGCAAACGGGAACCCCGGAGGGCTGGACTTGAGATGCTGGAGGCTGGGCTGCTGTGGCCGCATGGGTGAGAAGTTGGCACCTGCTCTGGGGCTGCTGCTTCTGGGCGTGAAGTTGATGTTTTTAGGAGGAAATTCTGATTGGCCTGTGTTCCCAGGTTCAAAATGAGATGTTGTTGCTGCCGGTCCTCTTCTAAAGGGGTGCACAGTTTCAATATTTTGTGTTAAGATGTCCTCCTGTGTTTGGGAGGCTTTTGCTTGTTCTGTTTGGGAAGAAGGTACGTTTTCTGCTGAAGGTGAGTTATCATTCTGCTGACCACAGGAGTTTTTCTCTGGAGAAGACGAGTTTTCTTCCACACTGATCTGTTCTGTCAGTTGCTCCTTGCTGTGTGACAGACCAGGGAGGGCCTGCTTTTCTCCATTTCGGCAACCGTCTCCGTCTTTGCTTTCTGAAGCAATTATCTGCTGATTCCGTCCTGCTGCTTGCCTCGGATCCCTTTTCAGGTTAATAAACTGTGGGGACTTTGCCGTATTAGCAGCGAGGTTTTCGCTGCAAGTCACATTACCATCTGTGTTTCCTTTTCCTGCATTAGACCTGCACGGAGAACTACATGAAGTCCTATTATCTTGCAAATTATTCTCTTGATCTTGGACCACCTGTCTTTTCAAGGTTCTCTCTTTATTCTCCACAGTTTCTTCTTGTTTTGACTGAATTGATAAATTTGTTAAGAACGCTTCTGTAGAAACATCTGGTGGTTTACCTCTGAGACTAAGACTCGCCACAGGCCCTGGAGAAATGGAAGAGGACCCCACCAGGGACGCTTCGTCTCCTCCTGCACCTGAATTACCTGCAGGTTCTGAAAGATCATCTACCGTAACCTTCACCTCCTTGGCTTCATCATCGGTTACTTCCACTCCGTCTACCTTTTCCACCTGGGGGTTTGTTTCCCCACTTATAAACGGAATTTCTGTCACGGTGTTCTGCTCCGCCACTGGCTGGCCCTGCTCGTATGCTTGGCCGGTGGTGCCCAAAAGGCTCTGGAGTATGTCATCCACCGGGAGAGGCTTATTTGCTAATTCCAAAGCAGTAGGTTGATTTTCCCAGCCTATTAACACTCCAGGAAGAAATCGTAAAGGTTTGGGTGGCTCCTGTTTGGTAACTTCCACGAAAGGCTCAGTAGCTGTGGGCAGGTCTTCCTGAAGACTCTGCTGAGGCTTGTTTCTTTGCTTGTGTAAGACAGTCGTAAAGGAATTAAAGAAGTCATTTTCCTCCTCCAGGGCTTCCTCTGTAGAAGCTTCTATTTTAGTTTTTTTGTCGGGGGGTAAGACTATCGGTGCACCTTCCGGAGCCTCCACCGGGAGACAAGTGCCAGTATTGGCACTATGCTGCCTCTTCAGCTTCTGACGGATGATCAGGCCCAGTAACAGATTAGGTCTATGCAGTTCAAGTCCTGCAGAAAATGAAAAACAGCAACAGTCATTTTCAGCCATTACAGAAAAGGGTAAACTCAGTGCACTGCACTGACCACAAGACAGGAAACTGACACGTAGGCCTGTGGAGCCCTCGAGAGGGCTGTACCCAGAGAAGACCGCAGCCAGTCTGCTCACTCAGCCTCGCTCGCTACTGCCCCCAGTGTTACTCTAGTGTTCAAACATGTACCTACCAGGTCCGTCAAAAGGCACAAGAGGATGTGGAATCTTATCTGCGGCACTCAGAGGAATAAGGTACAGATCTTTAACCTGCTTCATGTTGTTAGCAGCCACTCCATAGCGCTTTCTGCTACTGAAGTACGCGAACAGCAAAGTGTAAGAAATCTGATCTTCTTCAGTTACTGGTGTGAAACGAACCACACAAATCTCCTATTTAAGAAAATAACAAATAGTTGTTTAAAAGAATAATCTAAAAGAATCTTGGTTTTAAATACTATTCCTTAATTAGAAATAATCTATTAGGTATTATAATGACATAGTTTACAAACTTCAGAACATATGAGAACACTGATAGGTCTGTTTTTCAAAAAAATTTTCATAAGCAAAGAAAGTGAATTCCAAGATGGCCAACGAATTGGTGCTTGGTTAAATAACTTTTAAGAGGCAGAGATGTCCTTTCCAATGCTGTTACTTCTACAGCGCGGCCAGTGTTCTTGGGACACTGAATTCATAGCATCCGGCACCGTCAACCCGCTATGTAATTCCACGAACCCCTCCCTTCTCTGTGAGGAGTGTGTGCCAAGGTCCCCAGTAAATCCCTGAAACTATGGACAGTACTGAGCCACACAAATGTATTTCTTTCATATATATGTGCATGATAAAGGTGACTTATAAATTAGGCCCAGTAGAGATGAACAAATCTAAAGATAAAACAAGCACAACAGCATAGTGTAATAAAATGGCCAGCATCACCACTTTTGTGCTTTGAAGCCATTAGCAAACAAAGTGAGGTCAACTATGACAGTGAGACAGTTGGTCTGATGACCACGATAACTGCTACGTGAGGAACGGCCAGGGCGCAGGCGCAGCACAGACACTGGACACAATGGACAAAGCCACGACCAATGTCGTGGGTAGGTCAGGGCGGAGGGGAGCAAGGTTTCGCCATGCTACTTAGAATGACAACTTACAACTTAAGAACTCTTCTGGGGCTAGGGATTTAGCTCAGTGGTTCCGCTACCTGCTTTGCAAGCACAAGGACCTGAGTTCAATCCCCAGTACCAAAAAAAAAAAAAAGAGCATCTTCTGCAGTTTCCCATTTAATATTTCTGAAGCATGGCTGACTACAGGTAACTGACACCTCCGAAAGCTCCAGATAAGCGAGCACTGATCTACATACAAAGATACAGGTCTACTGACTGTCCACTTCACAGGGACTAAATGTAGGAATAAAAAGGGAAATGGTCTATCTCACAGAAGAGGAAAAAGAAGCTACATTGTGTTTAGTTTCTTTATTGCAAAATTTAGTTGTGCCTTAAATGAAGCAAATGCCTGTAATAAAGCAAGGTGGGGTTCCAGGGTGAATACTTAGGAGAGTTTTTTAAAAAATGTTGACAGAAGACACACAGAGCTCTTATCAGAGGCAAAAAGTAAAAGAGAGCGCCGCCGACTGCTTGCATCCTAGCAGTGGCTCCTGCTCAGTCTGTGAGGCCTGTTCTGCACATGTGGGGCTGTCCTGGCCCCTGGCACCACAGCCTGGAAGAACTGACTCTGTAAACATTTCCCGACAATGGGACTGGGAAACAGTTTTGCTCACCTTAGTTCCTGATGCTTTTATTTTTTCCACATAATCCCAGACTGTCTGAGGCGATATCCTGCCACCTACTTGAATACTATCTGGTAGGTCCTATATTTAAAAAAAAAAAGAACAAGAGAAAGTGATCAATACATATGAAATACCATTATTATAATTTTCCTAACTCATACAAGTCAACAGAATTGCAGGTACAGCTCAGTAGTGGAACATGTGCTTAGTTGTAGGTTCAAGTCCCCAACACACACACAAAAAGTAAACAAAAGGCATCCCAAAATATAACAGTACACAGACAGCAGTTACAGCAGCAACACTCTGTCTGGAATGCCAACTCCCAACGAATGGTGCCTAAAATACAGTTACTAAGAAAAACTAGGCGCTCATTCCAGGCTATCAGTGGACCAAGACATAGAAAAAGAAAACATATCATGTCACCAATTCAGAAAAGTTATAGGGAATTTCAGATTATTCACAGAAATGCTGCTACTCTTCCAAAGTTTTGTGCTTTTGTTGTGGTAGAAGTACACAGGGGTACTACTCCTTAATCATTATGAATTAAATTTCAGATGCTACCAAATTTAATTTACAGATATTATTTCTGCACAGAGGAAAATAACAGTCATAATGCAAGTCTTCTTTTGTAAAGGCACAATCTTTCCAAAAACAACTACACATAAAATCAATTACGAACATTTAAAAAACTTTATTCAGTATATTCCTTTTTCCAAGAAGACTTAGGAAGATATTATAAAAGCATAACTGACACTAAATTCAATGAACTTTATTTAAATTATTAAAGGCTTTAAGAACTTTATAATTTTGGTCCCAATAAAACCAAAAATAACTAGAAAGAAAATATAAGAGTTCTGGAAAGCAACTACATAGAAACTATAGCTCAGAGAAGAAAACTGTAATTGTGCTTATTAAAATTAAAATGTTTCCATAGTTCAGAATCTAATTTTCAATTTAAAAGAATTATCTGCATCATGATCTAATCAGACTAAATTTCTAAATTGTCAAAAAGAGAACCTGCATTTGTCTACTTTTCTCTCTCTCTCTGTTTTCGGTACCGGGGATCAAACTCGAAAACTTGTACTTGCAAGACAGGCGGCAGAACCACTAAGCTAAATCCCTGAACCTGTCTACATTTCTCTTACAAAATTCACATATCTAAAAACATCACTTACCAAGCAAACTATATGTAAATGTAATAATGAGGTTATTAATAAAGAATACAAATGCTAAAAAAACTAATCAGCATATTACATTAATTTCAGCCTAATCAAAAGTTTGTTAGACTTACAGAGAACATTCACACGATTTATAGTTTTTATAATACTGAAAACAAGTTTTTAAAAGATTTATCTTTATGGTCGACAGACTGAGAATCAACAAAAAAGGGTAACATTAAGATAAAAATATAGCCAGGCGTGGTGGGTGCACGCCTGTAATCCCACCACTCCGGAGGCTGAGGCAGGAGGATCGCTGTGAGTTTGAGGCCAACCTGGGCTACACAGTGAGTTCCAGGGCGGTCTGAACTACATAGTGAGACCCTGTCTCAAAAAACCAAAA
>NW_022900939.1:45555266-45587917 GCF_012274545.1 Fukomys damarensis
GCCTAAAAAAAAAAAAAAAAAAAAAAAAAAAAAAGATACAAATATAGAGGGCTAGGAATTTAGCTCAGGGGCACCACGGCTGCTGCGCCAAGCACTAGGCACTGAGTTCAATCCCTGGTACTGCAAAAAAAAAAGCAAATATAATCTCAACATAAATAAAATACATTTGTTCTGTTTTCCTTTTGTTAAGATGCACAAAAAAATTTGCCTTCAAATCTGTTTAAAAACGTTGTATTCTGTCATGACAATTAAAATATGATGGTACTGCTATTTTTCTTAAACTCTATGTAATAGATTCTTCCTTTTCCCACAAGAGGAAAGTCAACCAAGGCTATCAGTGCAGCAAGTAGTCTTGTGGGGCCGTCACCATGAAGTAAAACCTCAGTGCCCAGTCTAGACCACGCTCACAGAAACAGAAACAGGTGAGCAGAGCTGTAGTCACAAAGGTGGAGAAACAGCATATAGGGAAATTAAAAATTCATTTAACAATGAGAAGTCTCCCTGACAGGCCACAGTTAAATCAATCTTTTATGTAAGACCACACTCAAAGACAAGCTTGGACGCCCATGCTGAACGCTCACTGCCTTTTAATTCTCTGACACACAGGTTTAAAATTTTCAGAGTAGAGCTTTCCTCAAATGTATGAAACAATTGTAGAATTGATTAAGCTGTTCAAGGATCACTATTAGTAAATATTTTTTATTTCTACTACAGCTTTTTCCCTGCCTACAGCTTTCTGAAATCACATGCCTCGCCAGGGACAAAAGGGCAGAAGAGCTCACAGTACCTCTGTCAAGTATTCGGGGGAGCCGGACACTGGGTAGGCTTTGGTAACGAATTTGGCCACCGAAGGCATGTTGATAAAACCTTTCCAGATGAAGTTCAATCGAGCCAGGAAGGTAGACTCAACTTCAACAGTCCCCGGCATCTCTGGGCTAGGAAATGAGATTAGAAAGTTAGCAGCCAAAAGGTCGATGCGAGGTCTATTTCTACTTCGTGGTCAGTGAAGGTCAAATTTAAAGTTGTCCTCTGGCTGCCTTGCACAGACCTGGGGCCAGAGACACGCAGGCCATTTTTCTGTAACACCTGCTCCTGCCTCTTGGGACAGCCAGACAGACAGGGCAAGGGCCACATGCACATCCCACACTCGCCAGTCACAATCAACTTTCACTCTGACGCCTTTCTTTCCACTAATTTCAAGTATGGCAAAACACAGTAACTTTCTCAAAAGAAAAGTCATTAAGAAATAGCACTTCATTTTATTCCAAGACATCCAGGTATAATTGAGTAAAAACCTACAATTACTGTAAAACTTATAACTGAGAGCCAAGTACCGTGGAGCAGGAGAGAATGTTGATTTTGGAGACTCTTGTTTCTCTTCTTCAAAGAACTCAGAAGCCAGAATATTTGAGGTGGAAGACAGTGCATCCGCTAGACTTTCTGCTTCATTGTCTGAATGTCTGCGAGCCACTCCGACGACAACTTTGACCTTTTTTGGAGAAAGATCGTCGACAGGTGGCGCCATTCGACCTGGAGCCAGAAGAGACCAGGACACACGACCGCTGTTAGCAGTGATTTTTATACCTTTGTCCATCTTCCCTGCTCGAAGCTCCGCAGTGTACACTAGGTCAGTTACCGGGCAACCACTTCTGGGGTGGCGCCAAGCTCCCCACCCAGCCGTCACTTCTCACAGTAAGTGAGGACCAGCAGCCAGCCCCTCACGGCAGGGCCCCCGCCTCTCCCTCAATGTCTCTTTCAAAGGGTTTTACAAACATCACCTTCTAAATATAAAGCCTGTGAGCAAATGGGCTCAGTGTAATTCCTTTCTCGCAGACATGAAAAATTAGGAAATAGGTGTTTGGCAACTTAGACAAACTACAATGAAAAGGTTACTCAAGAACATAAAATAGGTTTCTTGATTCCGATTCTTACCTGAAGTACACCAAAATCCAACAGTACTAAGAAGCATTTATAGAGCAACATACACAAATCCGGACCCTGCGTGGTGCTGTATGTAGCAGAGTTTATGGCTACACACACAGCACAGAGCTACTCACACATTAAGGCAGTTTTGTTTTGCAGTGTGGGTCACTACTCACTACACTGCCTTCGGTGCTGGAACTGAGTCACAATCTGAAGTTTAAAAAGCAATGGCTATGACACCCTGGCAAATGTGATCTACGTATCTTCAAACAGTCCGTGCGCTCTCCCCTTTCCGGGAGTCAACTCAAGCTCACAGCACATTCCCGGGATCTACAATGCGCTTGCCCCTCTCAGCTTCCATGCTCACCGTTCAGGCAAGCTTCACACACACACACACACACACACACACACACACACACACACACACACACACACCCGGCAATGTCTCCCCATCGCACGCACACACGCACATGCACACACACACACACGTGCTGCTCAGTGATGGGCATCTGGCTGTCATCCCCCTGGAAGGCCGAGAAAGCACCAGACCTTTTGACCAATGCAGTCCTTGCACTAGGCCAACCACCCGCCGAGAAGAGCTCACCAGATGTTTTCTGAATGAATAATCGACCTAAGAATACACCCCAAAAGGTAATTTCTGAGCAGAAGACCAGAGTAAACAACACAATATTGAAGAACAAAGTCAAAGAACTGAGGCTACCCAGCCTCAAGCCTTACAGCAATCAAAACATTAGGGCAAACAGGTAAATGGAGCAGAACAGAGTGCCGACATCACATGTAATCAACTGAACTTGATCTCCAACAAAGAAGCAAGACCAAACACTGCAGCCAAGTCTTTTCAACAAAAGATGCTGAATCAACTAGACATACACAAGCAAAAGAAAAACAACACCGAAGAATCATCTGGACATGCACCTTCCACTCTTCACAAAAATCAACTCCAGGTGAGTCAGAGCCCTAACCGTGAAATGCACGCTACAGAACTCATGGAGACGCCCAGGAGCGGAGTACTCGAGCCGGACAGAGCAGACGCCCCCAGCGCGATCCCCACAGACAATAGTGACAAGAGAACGACATGGGCAAAAATACTGCGAGAGACACATCTGAACTCCTAAAACTCTGAAACAGGAAAATCACCAACCCACTCAGAGAGCAGGCCGCGGTCTAACAGACACCTCACCGGACAGTGGCAAGCGAGCGGGCCGCACAGAGGTCCTGGCTTTGGCACCGGCGAGTCGCGAGGGCGCTGCCCAAGTCCCCAATCCTACACCCGGATCCACAAACGCCAGGGAGGATGTGGACCACAAGGAAGACTCACTCACCGACGCCGGGAGGGATGCAGAATGGCACAGCCACTGCGGAAGACTCCACACCAGTTTCTCACACAAATAAACACAGTAACAGGAGCCTACAGGTGAGTTCCCTGGTGTCTACCCCGAGGAGGTGAAACCGATGCCATCCACAGAAGAAACGGCCTGTCTATCGCAGTTTTACTCGTGACCAGTGACGACTATGTTCCTTAGTAAACGAACAGATAAAACAAACTGGTATGCACCAACAGTGGAGAGCTAGCTACTCAGTACTACAAAGAAGCCAGGGCTGGGGATGGAGCTCAGCGGCACCGCACCTGCCTCACAAGATCCTGAGTTCGATTCCAGGTACCAAAAAAATGAAATGAGCTAAGAAGTCAAGGAAAGATGCTGAAGATCCTTAAATGATCTGACCCTGGCAAGAGCTGGGAGGTGAAGATCACATATAATACAGTTACAGTTACTTCTCGATATTAAACTACACTACTGCATCAAAATACACCTCAGCACGGAAAAAGAAAGTCACACAAAAACTGCGCCATGGCTCAAAGTCAATGAGTGCTAAAAGCAGAGGAGCAGACGGCTTCATTACACACCTCGGCGTGGAAGCGCTTGCTCTTTAACCAGGAATGCAACTTTTAGGGAAAGAAACTCCTCCTCACCTATGCAGATTTTGCAGTTGAGATCGAACAGGTGCTGCCGGTGCTGACTCGTGGTGTCCGCCGACACAGAACCACCCTCCTCTCTCTGCTTCTCCGGCCCCTCTGGCTTCTCCAGTGACTTACTGGCGGCAGCCTCCTAACAGAAGGTCAGAGTAAGTCAGCTCTGGATGATAGTTTGGCTTCAGTCACAAAACTCAATTTATATTTCGCACTGATGTTTTCCCAAGATGTAATTATTGTATTCGTAGGTTGCTTTTCAATTATTGATTTTTAAAAGCTATTATCACTCAAAACAGAGCAAAAGAAACCACAATTTCTCATTCTTGAAAGTTTTCAGTAAGATTTTCAATCACCCCCTTGCTGCACCAGCTCTCAAACTTCAGTGCCGTGTGGAGGCGAGGCCGCAGGTGGGGTGGATAGGTCTGGGGACCACACACTCTGAAAATGCCTCAAACCAGTCTGGCAGGTTCCTCCCTCCCATGAGAATCTAGTGCCCTGCTCCACTCCTCTGACAGCCTGCAAGCAGCAGCTGCGCTCAGGTGCTAGGCAAGAGAAAGCTTCCCTGGAACCCCCCCACTGTGCAGTCCAGCTCCTACCAGGCCACACCCAGCATGGCTTCTAGGCCTGGGGTTGCAGAACCCTGTGTAGTCTCTTAAGTAGCACCTGCAGCTGGGTGTGGTGACGGTCCACACCTGTAATCTCAGCACTCGGGAGGCTGAGGCAGGAGGATCACTGTGAGTTCCAGGCCAGCTTGGGCCACCTAATGAGTTCAAGATCAGCCTGAAATGCACAGTGGAGACCTCATCTCAAAAAAGTAAACAGGAAGCACCTACAGATTCCTAAGCCCATTAAGGAATTACATTTCTGTCCCAGGAATCTACCCCGACGTTTTCATCAGGCTTCTATACTGGACATAATCCATACTCTGAAAGAAACAATACTCAACAATATCAACCTCAGAAAAGCCACTAAATCAGAAAACTACTCTGAAATAGATACTTAAAAACCTCTTTCTATTCTAAAACCCCCAGGCAAAGGAATCGTTTCTGGCTCCTCCTGTCCTGGGCCACAGACCCACACATCTATCTAAGCTTCACCTGCATCTCCATGGCAGCTTCCTGCTCCTTCATCGGGGCGTCGCTCTCAATTTCTATCTCGCCTTTGTGAGTTATTTTTGTGATCGGTCGTCTTTCCACTTCTCTCTGCTCTTTCTCAATCATCTCTATGGTCTAAGAGAAAAGTTTTTAAAGATTAAATGTGAAATACGGATCTCCAAATATACACTTAAAATATTAAAAAGCTTTCTTAAAAGTACACAAATCATCTATCACATTTGATTTTTAACCGTTCGGTCGTTCTCTCCTACAGAAAAACACACAGCACCTGTTTAATTATGGCAGAGACCATTTTAAAGGCCCAGTTCTAAGAATCAGGCTCCAGATCTCAGCAGTGAGACGCTGGTGCATGATTCGCGGCAATTTGGAAATCAGTGAGACACGATACTTATATGAGAAAACTGCTTGCTGATTCAGTGCTTTTAGCAGCAGCCACAGGGACAGAAGCAGCATCCTGCTCGCAGACCCTGACTTATGTTCTGACACACCGCACGACAGCGATCTCCTCCGAGACCTCACATCACCGGGTAGCTCCCGACTGCTGGTCTGCGCCCCAGCCGGCTCGGTCCCAGTGCTGCTGCTGCACAGCTGCACATGCTCAGCATTCGGCCGGGATGGCAGTGAGCAGTGAGGAGGGAGGCGGAGCTGCTCCGCCCGTGCAATGCAGGTGACACTCTCAGCCTAAGGACGCACGAGCGTGCTGTGTTCTGTTCGCTGGTTGTGCAGTTAAAACACAAAGGCAGCAGTAAGCTTACTGAAAAGTAAAGGGAGCAAAATTACACAAGATGAAGGTGAGGAATATACAGATAAACAGGATGTATGAAGACGACATGAATCTACGTGGGGATCTGACGCCTCAGCAGCTGTTACTATGGAGAAAGGTGAGCGCATAACATTCTACAACGAACAGGGCACTGAGGCTACCCTAGTGAAAATACTGCGTGATCCCTCACTTTACCAGCAGCTCTACGTCACACATTCACTTATCTTTAGGGATTCTTCTCATTCACAATCCCCAAATAAATCTCTCGGCACCCACACCTGTCAGAACTCTTTTAAGTTTCATAAGTGCAATACAGTGCACAGACTGTATTATGCAACTTTGTTTCCATTAGATATGAAACAGCATCAGATGATTAAACAAGCAGAGTTTCTGTGAATGTGAACATTTACATATGTAACTCATTAGGTTTTATCAATAAATTAGAGAAAAAAACTTTTCTAGAGCTTTTGCTACTTATTATAAACTTGTTCCGATTTTCATTTGGACTTACTTTACCTGGTTTTATAAAATACTATTCATGATACCTTCAGACTGTGTTTATGAAGATTACACGTGATTAAGAAAAAATTCACCTATTTTCCTATCCTTCTGATTTGCAAAATATAGTAGAGATGAGACAAAAGAATAGAAGTTAAGAAACAGAGAGAGCCGGCTACACTGGAGTGAACCAGAAGTTAACGGCGACTTGAGAGGCTGAAGCAAGACAATCACTTGAGCCTAGGAGTTAAGGGACAGACAAGGCAACATAATGAGACACCCGACTGGGGAGGGGAGAGGAGGGGAAGGAAGAGGAGAGGGAGAGGCAGGAAAGGAGAGAAGTGCGGAGGAAAGAGGGTGAAGCAAGTGAGGGAAGGAAGAGGAGCAAGTGATGTGGTAGCAGGAAGTATTACTGGGTACTGTGCAGTGACTTATCGCTGTGTGATTTTCTCCCTATGTCTAAAAGACACACGACAACCAAACACAGATTTGCAGATCTTCTCACATGTCTGTTTTCTCTGCGTCTCCAAGCAGCTAATTCTTTAGAAGCCAGTTCTTCTGGACTCATTTTTATGAGATGATCAGGGGTTACTTCTCCTTTCAATACTTTTTTAAATAATATCTGAAATGATAAAAAATGGGTGGGGAGACAAGCATGAAAGAGGAGCTACTGTGTATAAATCTGTAATAAATGAAGACAGAATTCTGATGCTTGATTTACAAATATCTAATGATTTACATACTACCTACTATACAGAGAGTAAAGAGAGGTTTCAAACCCTAAGGCAACCAAACACACATTTCATATAAAAACCAACAAATGGGGAGGCATGTATCATGGAGCCTTTATCCCTATCCCAAAACTGTACTGCGTTTATGCAGGGGCTGGGCACAGTGGCGCATGCCTGCAATGCCAGCACTCCAGGAGGCTGAGGCAGAAGAGTACCAAATCCGTGCCAGCCTGGGCAACTCAGTAACTTCAGTGGGACCCTGTCTCAAAATTTTTCAAGTTTTTTTTTAAAGGGCAAGTCCTACAGTTCACTGCAAAGGCCTGGGTTCAACCCCCATAGCGCCTAAGTCAGTAAATAAGTAAACAGTCTACCCAGAAACATCCGTCATGGCCAAGCTACAGGGTGGGAAGGGACAACACAAAGACTTTGCTCAGTATAATCCTTTCATACGGTTAAGATCTTACATGTTTAAGTCCGGTCTTGAATTGGACCTAGAACAAAGAATCAACTGAAAGAAATAAATACTTATTTTCTAAGGAAAAGCTACTGAGATGTCTAATTCAAGAAGTACCTAAAGCCAGGCGTGGAGGTGCACACCTGCAATCCCAGCATTCATGAGGCTAAGCAGGAGGATTACTGCAAATCTGAGGCCAGCCAGGACTACATAGTAAGTTCAAGACCAGTCTGAACTACACAGCAAGACACTGTCTCAAAAAGCAAACAAACAAAAAAGAAGTAACCAATTCCTCCTGGAGCATGAAAGCAGATGGTATGGTATGGAGTTTTCTCAAGTAGCTGCTTAAATACTTGAAGGAAATACTTCAGATAAGACAGTCTTCCCTTAGTATTCCTAGGGCTTTAGTCCCACGACCCCTCGCTCAGATGCTCAGGTCTCCTGTTCACGTGTCTCTGTGCGAGTCCTCAGTCACGTGCTACGGAGCCTTCCGTCAGTGACCTCAGACCTCTATCACCAGGGGAGGTGACAGGTTCGTGTAAATGCCCTCTGCAATGCTTCTGCAGGGCAATCCTGCTGAACAACGATCATCCGGAGTGCATCCCTCCTGTGAGGGGACACAGGACTGCAGTTCAAGTCATCGCTAGGACTACTCACTTAACACAGTGTACTAGTACACAGCTGTTACAATGCACCACTAAGGGAATGACGATTAGAGGACAAAGCCCCACCCGTGCTCAGCAGAAGCAATTTTGTAACGTATGTTTGACCTGCCGTATAGGGAAGACTGACTGGACCGTGGGAAGTGTCCGTACACAAATTTACGTCACTCATGTGAAACCTTCAAGTAGGGAGGTTCCATTTAACTACTCTATAACGGAGTCATCTGTAGCCAAAATCACTGCTGAACCTAAGGACATGTAACACCAAAGAGATGAATCGTGGTGGGATTCTGACGATGTCCCGTGCACCACTGCACAAAGGTGCTCCTCACAGGTGTAACAGCTCCCAGGACGCTGAGGCCAGGGTTCTGAGTCTGAGTCCAGCTGGGTCAACTCAAAATTTTAAAAGGGATGAAGATATCTTGGTGCAAAAGACCCAGGTTTAATCTCCAGTAATGGAAAAAAAAGTCTACCTAGATTTCCTAACTCTAGAAAAATCAGAGATTAATATTAATGTTTACTCCGTTGCTAAAAGAGGGTTAGAACTAAAGCTATTTTAGTAAAAAGTTTTAAAATCGTTTCGGAGGGTCATTGTGCTTTATTTATTGTTTTTCTTCCTGTAGTTCAGTATCTCTTCTTTGCCCAAACTGTATTGTTTCCTGGGCTTCAACAATTCTCCTGCCTCAGCCTCCCAAGTAATTGGAATTACAGATGCAAGCCACCAGGCCCAATTGTAGGATTTTTTTTAAAAAGCTAAATATAATTAAGAGTACAGTTCTCTTTTAGGCTTACATCAAAGGCGGTAACAACGCTTTAACACATTTTAGTTTAATGGAGTTTCTAAAGAAAATACATGAATGAATTTTTAAAGTCATCTATCTGCACTGTACAAGGGAGTCAAGAAAGAAAACGGACAGAAACCAGGGTAAGACGATCGTAAGTTCTCATCATTAGAAGAATCCACGATCTGGCCTCCGCGGTCCCTCAAGGCCAGCACGCAGCTGAGTGACCAGCGTGCTTCGCAGGGCGCCACCCCACCTGAGGACAGAGTCTGCAGTGGGGCCCCACTCACAAGCATGCACCTGTACCCGCACATTCTGCACCCCCAGGCGAGCACAAGGCTGAAAGCATAAACATCTACAGACACGAGCAAGACACACTCACATTGTTTTTAGGGTCTTTCAGATTGAACATCAAACTTCTGTATTTGTTCTTATATTTAGCATCCGTGTCCCGGAAAAAGGAGAAAAGCTCTTTTTCAATTTTTGTGGCAACTTTTGCTGCCTTTTCCTCTGGTACCTTCAAATTTGAGTCTGAAAGTCTTAAAATCAGAACAATTCAATTATTTTCAGCACACAAAGCACGTCACTGAATCCTCCGCAGTAACAACATATTACCTTCTCATGAGAATGTCCTTGAGGGAGTGTCTGACGCTCTGCCTGATCTGGTCCGCAGAGGGCTTGGATGCCGGGGCCGCGGCCGGGTGCACACCAGGCGTCCCCTTTTCAGCTTTCCTTTTCTTTAGCTCTTGCTTTTCGTGGGCACCTGATTTGAACAAATATCAAAACTCATTATACTGTTTTCAAAGACATAATTTATAATCAAAACTGATTCTCTACTTAGAAAAAATCCACAGCCCTTACTGAAATCAGAATCCAGTCCGCTGAAATGTCCCTGACACTGAAATTCTAACAAGAATGAACAGTGACTAAAAAGTGGCCCTACAGCCCTAAACCAGGTGCGCCCTCTTCCCTACTTAATGGTTGTCCAGAGCTGCTTCCCACGTGTGTGCACTGATGAGCTGTATGCACACTAAACCGTCATTTAGAAAATGTACCCGAACTTATTAGGTGAGCAGATAATTTAATGACCTTACAAAATCATAAAACTTTTAAGTTCTTTTTCTAGCTTTGTTTGAAATTAATTTGAATGTTAAGCAAACTGAATGTCGCAATTCCCACGAATCTGCAAAGTCTCAGTGTCCGGTAGCCCACTACTCTGATCTATTACTACAGCCCATTTATTCTACAATCGCTCATTCCCACAAATCTTTTTCTTTCTTCTTTTTTTGGCATTTTAAAAAAATTTCAGTTAAACTGATACATAAAAACAAGCATTTGAACTATTAGTGAGGCACCACACAATACTTTGGTGCATGCACACAGCGTGTGACATTTACATCAGGTTAAGAGGATCTTCTTTTCCCAACACTGGCCACTGCTTAAAGGGGAAACATTCAAAACCCTTTATTCTGGGTTTCAGAAATATACGTTACTTACACCCCTCCTGCACAAGAGCTCCTGACCGCCTCGGCACCTACTCTACAGGTTCCCCAACTACCCCTGCACCGCATGCCCCTCGGCCTTGCTAACCGATATTGGAGCACCAGCTAACACAGGCGAGACTATGCATCTGATCCCACCGCGCTGCAGCGCCGACAGGACTCCATCCCTCTTCCCGCAGCACACTACCTGACTGTGGATTACACAACGCTTTCTCTATCCGTCCATCAGCTGATGGACTTCCGCTTATGTGAACAAGGACACCACGAAGACAGGCGTGCACCAATTGCATTTTCTGGGAACACACAACTAGGGCAGGACACTGGAGCACAAGGCAGTGTGGACACTGGAGCACACTGACACCCCAGTGGCTCCAGGGTGGCTGTTCTAATGCCGGCCCCGCCCATATGCACACCCCACACCCTCACTAGCAATGTGACAGGCCTCCACCTTCCCCCAACAAGTGACATCTCGCTGCAGTTTTGGTTTGCACTTGTCTGATGATTAGAGAAATAGAAAGCATGTTTTTATGTACTTGTCACTCCTCAAGCCCAGAAATCTGTCCTATTTACTATCTTCATGGCCTCACTCACACCCACATAACCCAACACTTATTACTACTCCTTGATAAAAGCCAACGTGTATCCTTCACACAAATGGGCTAGACATCTGAAAACAACTGGAGATAGTAAGACTGGTACTTACAGATCTCATTTTAAATTTATAATCATAAACATGAAGTAACTCAACCTTCTGCCCTATTACAATTTCCCAACATTCTTTCTCATTTATCAAACCATAAATTTCACACTTTTTCTCCTCTTCTCAAACCAGGAAGGAGCAATTTCTTCCCACCTCCAACCTCATTTGATCTGCTCACTCACATCTCACTGAGAAACAGAAAATGTCAGCTAGCACACCTCGCCACCACCAAGGGGACCCTGCCTGTGTCAGTGGTCTTCTGTCTTACCGCACACAACATCCCCACCTCCCTCAACTAAAAACCCCAAGTCTCAAAAAAAAAAAAAAGCTTTTAGATGGAAAAGATGATGAAGAACTTTTTGATTTTAGCCAGAACGGAAGGGAAGGGAAGGGAAGACAGAGGTGTGGGGGGGGGGGCAGAACGGGCAAGACAAGCCATCCAAATAGGAAAGGAAGAGGCCAGCTGACAAGATTTTATACATTAAAAACCTCAAGACTTAACTGAAAACCTCTTAAAAATGACAAGGCTGCAGAGATGGAAAAGATGATGAAGAACTTTTTGATTTTAGCCAGAACGGAAGGGAAGGGAAGGGAAGACAGAGGTGTGGGGGGGGGGACAGAACGGGCAAGACAAGCCATCCAAATAGGAAAGGAAGAGGCCAGCTGACAAGATTTTATACATTAAAAACCTCAAGACTTAACTGAAAACCTCTTAAAAATGACAAGGCTGCAGACTGTAAAATCAATATATAAAAATCAACACCTTCTACAAAATGAAAATGTAACTGCTGAGAAATCAAGAAAGCAATTCTGTTCTCAAAGGCTACGAAAAATAATAGCTATCTAGAAATTAAATAACAAATGAAGGAAATGATCTCTATGACAAAAAGTACAGAACACTGGTGAAACAAACGGAAGACCCCCCACAAACCCATACATTCACAAACTGAATACTGTTAAAATGTCCACGCTACCCAATCCATAGATTCATCGAAATATTTGTCAACCTATCAATGACATTCACAGAAACAGGAAAGAGCAGTCCTAAAATCTGCAGGCAATCACAAAAGACCCTCACAGAGCCAAAGCAATACTGAGCAAAGAGAACACAGCTGAAGGTATCAAAATATACAACAGACAGAACCAAAACTGCATGGTGATAGCACAAAACAGACACACACATCAAGGGAACAGAACACACAATCCAGAAATAAATTCACATACGTACGTACAACTAATGGATTTTTTTTGAGACAGTCTTGGCCACGCTGTTCAGGATGGTCTTGAACTCGTGCTGATCTGCTTGCCTCAGGCTCCCAAGTCTTAGATTATAAGTGTGTACCACCACATACAGCTTACCATCAACTGATTTTTTGGGGGGTCCCGGGGATAGAACTCGGGTCCTTGCACTTATGAGGCAGGCAGCGGTACCACTGAGCTAAGTCTCCGGCCCAATCAACTGATTTCTAATAAAAGGAACCAAGATCTTCCACTGGAAAATGACTCAATTACTGGTTCTTAGAAAACACACATGCCACAGCATTCCCCTAGCTACCACACCATTTCTGTTGCCTTACACAGCAAAACTCCTGGAAAGAGTTATGTGTAATACTTTCAGTCCTCTACCTCTACATTCTTCTACAAACTACAACAATTGGTTTTTGTCCCTAGTGCTCCACTGTAGCCACTCTAGTCATTAATGACCTTGTTCATTTGGTGACAGGGTCTCACTATGTATGTAGCTCAGGCTGGCCTCCAACTCCTGGCGATCCTCCTGGCTCAGCCTCCTGAGTGCTGAGATTATAGGCACATACCACCACGCTGGGCAATTACCTCTATTTTACTAAATCACACACGACTGTGGGTATTCTTTTTATTAGATGTCCAGATACCCCGACAAACTTCATCTGGCTTTGGGCCACCATGGTCCTCAGCTCTCCTCTTCCCTACGAGGGCCTCATGTACTGTGGAGCCTACTTTGCAGGATGCTCCTCTCCCAAATGCTAATGCCGCTGTGCCAAGGCCTCTGCTCCTGCCTCTGCGTGAGGGATCTCGGCAATGTGCACCACAGCTGCCTTCAGGGCAAGGCTGCGCCCTGAGGACATGGGGCGCCACTCAGCCTCAGGTGGCCCACTCAGGTGTACCTGGGTGTCTGACAGGTGTTTTCTGAAGCAGAGCGTTTATCAGAACATTGCAGATATCCACAATGACCTCACTGGTCACAGGGAACCTGTACCTGTACAGGAAGAGACTTGCTCCTCTTTCCCCATTCCCGCTTCAAGCCCTCCCCTCATTAGTGACAAAAGCTGTTTCAATTTTTTCTTTCCATTCTATTTTTTCTCCTTGTTTTGTTTTCTTTCCCTTTCTCCTCTCCCCTGTTCCTCTTCCCATTTCCCAATACCTATTATGCATTCTGGTCCTTATTTCCATTTCCGGTTTGTCACACATACAAACAATGCGGTATTTAAACACACGTGCCGGATTTATTTCACTTAAGAGTATGGTCTCAAGGTGGATGTCTAACAAAGTTTTAATGACCAAGATTTTCCAGTTTCCCCCCTGAATCTTGCTCTTTCTCATCTCTGAATGATACCAACATTTTACCCGGACACCTTTGACTCTCTCATCTACTTATTACACCCAGTCCTGCTGCAATTCTGTCAACTCCGCTCTGAAGAGTCCCTGACCTCTTCTCACCTCCAGTGCACCTGCTGCCTGCTACCGCCAGCCTTTCCGATAACCCTGCCTCAGACTCTCCACTGGTGCTGGCTTAGGACCGCAATCAGAGCAAAGACAGGGGCCTGTCTCAGGGTCTCCGGTGCGTTCTCAACCCCTCACACTGACTTCCTCACGGCTTCCACCCGATGTGCCCCTCACCCACTCCCTCCTCCAAACACTTCGCCCTTTCAAACCCCGGTTACCAGCTCCCTGGCCTAACCAGCTTCTGCCTCTCTTTCCTTACCGAGGCTCTCTATCCCACTACAGCACCTTTCTTTGCAATCTCTAAACTGACACACCATCTGCTTGCTTTTCAACTTCCTGTCCTGACTTCTCCCAGAAATACCAAGTGCTATTAAGGCAGGAGCCTTAACTTCACCACTGCTTCCTCAGAATTCACAGTAATTCTTTTTAATTACAGTAAGACCAATCATCCAAACTCCTTTGCCGTTAAGATGTTAATTTTTAAAGTTTCCCAAAACACAGCAGGTCTCTGACTAGGAATGTTCCAGTTGGGAACTTTCACAGGTGTACTGTGGAAGGCTCACTTTGTCAGATTACAAATTCGATTTACAAACCCAACATTCTCCTGGAATGGAACTCCTTCTTAATCAGGGACTTACTGTACACTAACTGCATGAAACAAGAGACATAAATCAGAACAATTTCTATTAATCTCACTGCCTGGTTTTGGAGCTGTACAAATAATGTTTGTAGCTTCTTTAGGCATTTTTTCACTCTTTTCTTCCGAGGATCTCCGAGGTAAAACTGGTTGTCCCGTTTTTCGAAGAGGAGCTAGTTGCCATTTTTTTATTTCATTATCTCTACAGTCTGATGAATTTCTGCCTTCAGGAGATTCCTGGAAAAACAGTACATAATTCATTAACATTAAAAACTAGTAAATAATCTTTAAATACAAGCATCAGTAGTAACGCCAGGCACAGTGGTGGCATGCCAGTAACCCCAGCACGCAAGAGGCAGAGGCAGGAAGATTGTCATGAGTTGAGGCCAGGCTGTACTGCAGAGTTCAAGGCCAGCCTGAATTACAGAGCAAGATCCTGTCTCCAAAAACTAAAAACAACTAAACCAAATCAGTAGTATTACAACACATGAAGAAAGCAAACATATTTTAGCCCATTAAACACTTAAAAGTTTTTTAAAAAGATATAAAAAATTAGGTCTTATTAGTAAAAAGAAGATTCATTCTCACTCAAAAATCAATTTGATAAGCAGCTATTTTCTGCAGAACACACAATAGCTTATAAAGGAGGGAAAACAGTAACAGGTCATGTTTCCAAAACTGTTAGGAAAAATTAGATATAAGGCAATAATAAACAGTCCTTAATTGGCTGTAGAATCACAAAAAAAAGTTTGTGGAGAAACAAGCATCTACATTTTTCAATGTATTTCTAAAGCAAATGAGGTTACACTTGCATAAGTACATCAAGGGCTGGGGATTTAGCTCAGTGGTTCTGCCACCTGCTTTGTAAGCACAAGGGTCCCGAGTTCAATTCCCAACTCCACAGGGGAAAAAAAAAGTATATCAAAGACATTCCCATTGCATTTAGAATAAACCATCAAGGGCTGGGGACTTGGCTTAGTGCTTCTGCCACCAAGCACAAGGGCCCAAGCTCGATACTCAGTACCAAAAAAAAAAAAAAAATCAATAAATATACTTGTGACTCTGGCCCTATTTATAACCCACAAAAAATTACAGTGGTACTTAATTCACAAACTCAACTCTCTCCATGATTCTGGGAGAAAACTGAACTGGACGAGAACTGAACTGGACGAGAACTGAATCAAATTTCCCGGTAAGGTCAACACTGAACTTAACCACTGAATTACCTTTGGTTTTTGTCCAACTCAATTTGCATCCAGGGAAGGAAAGAATCAAGTTTGCGTGAGGTACCACTGTACTAGTGAAACTGGAATTCTGAGATCCTGGGAGAATTTAATTCATCCCAATGTGCTTAAAAGACAGGAGGAAGAATATTGTGCATAGACACAGAACTGTAACTTTCAAGACAGAGTACATATACCTGATTTTCCCTGAAATAGAAATCCCATAATCATTTCTTCATATTCTTTATCTCCCCAACTAAACTTCCTTCAGTGAACAATACACACTTCAAGGTGTATAGCAAGTCTGACTATACCATGCTCGACACACAACAGAAACTTTCATACAAAAATCAAAGAATAAAAAGTGACAAAGGCAAAGCATTCTTCATAAAGTAACATCAGAAAGATTCAAAGGTTCAATAGCTCACCCTATAAGGGGGTAATGATGACTTGGAAGGTACATGCATTACAAAATCACACTAACTTCCCTGTTGGATATAGATACTGGATAGGGAAATTTCTCAATATTAACAATGCTAATGTCTTATAATGTCTTTTCAGGCAAGACAACTCATGATAATACAATGTATTTCTAAATGGCCAAGAAGTTATACAGAGGAGGTAATGATTAAGAGTTAATTTTAGCTCAGTGGTTCCAGCTGCCTCACAAGCACAAGGGCCTGAGTTCAATCCCTGATACCAAAAAAAAAAAAAGTTAATGATACACAGAAGTTTCCTTAAGACCTGACATAAATGTTCTTAATAGAGCTCTCAGGTCCATATTATCAATTACTTTGATGCTGAGCAGGTCAACAAAGCAACACAAAGTATCAGAAAGATACAATCTGATGCATGAAGAGACTTGCCAAGCAGAATGTATGTGCCAGGACTTGGCAACTTGAAACTCAATCTGATTTGTCACACAGGACAACCTGAAAGAATTAAGTTTGGAAACAATGGAGAAGGCTCTGGAGAAAACAAGCTCACCTCTTCAATCTGAACTACTGTCCCGTCATGCAGAAAAATGAGCTTTAACAGGGAGGCGTCAAAAAACTAACTTTTTCAGTGATGTAATTTTACTTCAAACTGAAAAACTTCTAAACAACCAGATCCACTTAAAGTGAACACATTCTCTCAAACTGCTTTTCAAATGGAAACTAGAGATGCTCTTCCTAGAAATGTAGAGCATAGTAACAAATAGGAACTTTCTGATTAAAACATCTATGGCTTCTGCCCAACTCTAAATTTTTGTCTCTTGGTCCCTTATCCTTGTCTCTGCTCATACAAGTGCTGCCACTGCATTGCCTCCCCAGCAAGACTCGATCAAGGATCTTAGAAAAAGCACACATAAGAAGAAGGAACACAACAGGAATAAAGAAAATTTAATAAGATAAAATGGGGTGTCCCTTATACACTTCTCCCATTTCAGGCTAAATATCGTAACATTTATTCTGTGCGTGTGTGCACGTGTGTGTGTGAGTGCCGAGGGTCAAACCCAGGACCCTGACAAGCCCTCTACCAATGAGCTACATCCACAACACCTTGAACGTTCTATTTTAAAAATAATTTCAGAATATAGTTAAAATTGTCAATAGGGAAGTGTGAAGGGGGTGAAGGCAGGGCAGGGGTATGTGGAAAAACAAGAACCAATAGCTGTCAAGTAAACGTACAAGTTCCCAATAATAAATCTAACAGTACTGTTTACTTTAAATATACCAATAAACTTAATGGGGGGGGGAAATAAGACCAAACTGATAACTTTCTGAGTTCACATTTTAAGAGAAAAATTATTGTGAGTTGCAGGAAAATATGAGAAACAGCATAAAAAAATTACTTTCCTTACCAAAAACAACACAACAACAAAAATTCTTCCAACTCAAAAATAACACTATCACACGGCTAAAGGACTGGTAGACAGGCAGGGACAGTCTGAAAAGTTTGTTTGCAGCACTGAGGGTCAAAGCTAACGCCTCCCCCTGAGCTAAATCCCCAGGCCTTTTTTCACTATCTCGTATTAAGACAGGCTCTGAGTTACTACCTTGCCCAGACTGAGATCCAACTTGCAAACTTCCTGCCTCAGTCTCCCAGACTGAGGGCTACAGGCCACATGAAAAGCTATTTTTAAAAACATTTAGCAAGCACAGCTTTTACCTAAGGCCACACGAACACAAAGCCCTTATCTCAGAAAATTATAAAGTACAAACTACAGCCTGAAATTGGCACAAAACACAATGGGAAATAAGGCTTTCATGCTCTGAATATGTCACTATCTGGTTTCACTCAGAATGCCACACAGATTTTAAATAAAAATTAACGAATCTTTATAAAAACTAAATTAAAAAATATACACAACACTAAAATCCGAGAGAAATGTCAACATTTTCACGGTCCATACAAAGTTCCAAGTAACAGAACGTAACTATGGAAAGCTTACCCGTTTCAAAATTCTGACCTTGTGCCTCATTGCATCATCTACACATTTGGTTCTGTCGTTGGCTGTCACGTGCTTCGATAATCCGAGCTTTTCACCCTCCATTTTCTTATCTTCACTATGAACTTCAACTGCACCTTGATTTTCAACGAAGTCTGTGTCCCCAACTTCGGTCTTCCTGTCTTCTTCAGCGCAGCAGCGCACACACACGTACTCCTTGTCCTCCTCGCCCATCCGCTGAGCCTGGGACAGACTGAGCCCCACACAGTCTCCGTGGAACCAGTCATCACATCGCCCACAGCCGACCATGAACCTGCGGAGGGAGAGAGCGCAGGAAAAGTCTTCAAAGATGAATGTCAGAAGTGAGATGAAAACACACTTTCAATGTGACTGTTATTCTGCACGCTTTCCATCTTTACCCATTCCGTAAGTTCAACACAGAGCAACATTCAAGGAATATTCTAGAAAATGGAACAAATCTTCCCCCTCTGGTACAAATGAAAAATAGTGTGTGGGGGGGGGCACCACGAAAAGAATAGACAGAGAACAGCTCTTTGGCACAGAGACTGGGGGGGGTGACATCACAGTGGGCTCAGCACCAGCCATCACGTTACACCCACTGCTGAGGTCTGAGATCAGACACAACTGCACACTGCTCTCAAGTCCATGACGCATGATAAAAAGAAGAGTTAAGTCCAAAGCTTGTCAGAGCCTCTCAAACTGTTTATTAGACACTTTAAGGGAAGCTCAAACAACAGAGGCACGTGGTGTCACATGGGTTCAGCTGAACAATCTTGTCACTCTTGGGGATGAACGGTATCTTACGTCCATTTGTTTTAAACTGAGCGGCAAGTTTTCCCCTTTACTGCATTTTAACTAAGAAATAACCTCCCTAACCATTAAGTGAAAAAGCATGAGAGCACTGGTTCTGAAAAGCTTCTATTAACTTAGTAAGAGAACTTAACAGTTAATTTCTGAATAAAATCACTATGTAAAGTGATTTAAGGAGAAATTTCTTTTCCATTCTCTTATAACTCACTAAGCTATCAAGCTTACTTCATATATTCATGGTTAGCATCTTCTTTTCTCTTCAGGCCAGTTCTCTATACATGGAAGGCTTTTGTGCTGATTTTCGAGGCTGTGGCACTACCAGTCTTTGAAATACTGCAGTGCAATAGGAAGGATGTAAAAGGATGTAATAGAGTGGTATGACATGGCCAACTCACTAAATACAGCAGAGGTCCTGCTTTCAGTGTTAGAGCCACAACTCTCAGGGTGCCACCCTCAGGCGTTTCTGGTCAGCCTCAGCAACGCACTTCCCTCTTCCTCCCCAGGGCCCCTCTTCTGTGCGCCAAACTACTGCTACTGCCCTGCTTTACGGCTTCTTCCGGTCTTCAGTGTCTGTAATGAAGTATTCTTAACCCCTCACTAGTGATGTTTTGCTGGCTTTTTTAGCATTTAAGTCCTCATCTTTCCAACGATGAATTTGTTCAAAAAATAAAAATAGAAAATGGTTTGGATTCACAAGCCAAGTTTAGAACTTTCAATGTAGTATTTCTTAAGACAGAAACAGTTTCTGTGGGCTTCCTGTTTCAGTTTTTGTATTTTAGTCAACAAGAAAGATGTTTTAACTAATACAGCATCGTTAATGTTCTATTTCAGGTATTATAAAGTTAAAAGAATTATTTCTTGAAAGCAGCCATCTAATATAAATAGCTTTGAGATAGGGAAGGAAAAAGCAAATGGGTGGGGGGGGCGGGTGTCCTCTACTCCCACAATCAAACTGTTAGGATTTCTAGACCATGCTTCTGACTCAAATCCAATTCTAAATGTCAAAATTACAAAGCACAAAAGTGTTTTCAAACTTTTATTTGACTTAACCTTCATGGTCAGAAAATGTATCAATTATTACACCAAGGTTTGTTCAGTTTTCTTCTGGAAAAGACCACTCATACTTGAGAGGCCTGAAAAGCAAACCTCTAAACTATTAAGATAACATTGGGTTTAATGTAAAACGCAGTTAAATAAAATTTTCTGAGAAATCAGAAAAAATAACAATGACCACATCCTACAGGAAAATAAAATTCACTTTAAAATAGAACTGATTACACAAAAATGTAAATACTGATGTATATAAGTCTAACACTGGGAAGCACCAAGAACTTTTTCAACTGTTAAAAAAAAAAGACAGCTTCACACACAGTGTGCTTTTCCTTTCCTTTCCACGGTACTACTCTACTCTACACAACACGAGAGATGGGGAAGGGACAGCAGTGAGACTGAATTGCAGCAGGGGAGTTGGCCTACAATCATCCGATCATTTCTGACTGTCCTTGAATTTCTGATCACCAAGACAAGGAATCACCTTTAGGAAAGCACTGTAAGCTACACAGTAAAGCTGACTGCTGTGGGACACCGAGCTCTGGTTCAGCCAACTGGACCAAATCGTGCTCAGCAGTTCAGTGAAGAGTGAGTGCAGCAATGCCTGCGCTGTCAACTCCTATTATAGTTTCACATACAAATGAAAAACAAAAACTAAACTAGATCAACAATTAGAAAACAATTTAAAGGGCTTATCCATATGATGTTTTGCAAAAGCCAAACAAATGCTTAGAAAATTTGCAAGTTTCTTCACAGTAGGCTTAGAGAGGCAACTCCGAAGACCCCACTGGAACCAGCACACGTCCCAAGCTCCCTGACAGGCAGGCGCTGCACAAGCCTGGTCTGCAACAGCCCCAGGCCGAGGTACCAGACTATGCCTGCCCCACTACTCCAGATGCAAGGGTTCTACCCAACATTAAATGACTGGTTACTCACAATTTAATCTGCAGAGAAAATCATTTATAAAACACTGGAAATCCTAAGAAAAGGCAAAAACCATTTATTTTAGAAATAAAATTCCTCTTGTGAACATTTTCTTAAGAAACTGCCTAAAAGGAGCCATTTTGCTGAGATTTCTATTTGTTTAAAATGTCTCCCAGTCTGCAGCATGGTCCAAAAAAGTACAATGCAAATTAAAGACACAAGTATCTTTTGCAGAAGTGGGGAAATAAAAACCACAAGGTAGATAATATGAAAAGACTACGACTTGTTCCTTTCAAAATGCCAAACACTTATGTTGAAAAGTCCAAAAGTCATATTGAAAAATAAACACAGGACTAAACAGTCTAGTTTATAAAACAATGTGTTCGGTATAACATCAAATCAGGAGAATAGGGCTGAGGATTTAGCTCAGTGGTGCTGCCGACTGCCTCATGAGAACAAGGTCCCAAGTTCGATCCCCAGTACCAAAACAAACAATCAGGAGGACAGCATAGCAAAGAATCACTATCTGTCAGAATAAAGGATACACATTAGTTGCTGTTAAATAATTACACCTGGCTGTTCCATGAGTATCCATATTACAAAATGTAATTTCCAACTGGATGCATAAGGAAACTAATCCCAGTTGCAAAACGAGAAGATACTAGAGTTTAAACAGTTTTTACAGAAGCAAACCTGTCACAAGTGCTAGAAACTATCATGCTTATTATATTAACAGCCTTCAATGTGACTAAGTGCATGAAATAAGATTAAAATTCTTTCCATTTATTTTGCTAATACATATTCTTACGTGAATTAAAATAGGAAAATTATCTGTGAAAGGTGCATTTTTTGAGTAAATTCAACATATACAAATACAATATAAAGTAGCAGTGAAGACTAGTTAAATATCAATCACTCAGGCTTCTTTATTGACAAGACTGAAGTAATCTCAAAATCCACTTCCAAACTGAGTTTTCAGTGTGAGTTTATGTTATCCAAATCAATGGCACAGGGAGAACCCAAAATCTCTATACAGCTAACATTCTAAGGCATTTTCTATACTTGGAGCAATGAAACTAGATTTTATAGAGAGGATCCTAAAGGGAGCACTAGGTTATAAAAAGACTTTTTTACATGAAACTGTCATTTTATAAAATAACCACTAATGTTGATGAAATGATACACCTATCATTAAAAAGTCTGGACAAGGCCAGGTGTGGTGGCTCACACCTGAAATTCCAGCACTGGGGAGGCTGAGGTAGATCACACCAAGTTCAAGGCCAGCCTAGACTACGTAGTGAGGGGCAAACTCCAGAGGACTGGGCCATCAGAATACTAGTGAAAGCACAGTTGATACAGCTTCCAAGTGTGCCAGAGTTCTCGCTTCTCTGACCACTCCAGAGAGACGCTTAGAAGATTCTAGCAGACAGAAAGGTGCTTTTATTAAAAGGGCACTTAACAGTACCATCCGCATCTTAACTCTCTTCTGTCTTAAAACAGTAAGCTCCCCCCAAATAAATTTAATAAATAAATAAATGGCCAGTAGGCATGTTGAATGTCAAAAAAATAAAAATAAATAAAAACAGTAAGCCCACTTTGCAGTATCTGAGTAAGGTGTTCTAAATGGAAAAAAAAAAAAACTAGCAAATCTGTTATTGGCACAAAAATAGCACTGTATTCCAACAAGTTACAGCATTTAAAAAAGGAGCTGTGTTTTGTTATAAAGTGACTTCTCCCCAGCGTTAAAACTAGGGCTTGGGCGAAATCATAAATGAAGAGGCCCTGTGACATATAACTTGTTTTTCAGAAAACAGCCTCATACCTCCCTCCTGTCCTCCCCAACTACTCCCCCAACCACCAAAATAACGTATTACAAAATACTAAGTTGTCCTCTAAAGTTTAATTTTTTTGTAATCTAACAATGTTGGAAAAAGTCACCAACATGAACGTTCAAGTGATTTCCTTTCATCATGTCAGTGTTGATAGAGGCTCCAAGAGCAATGTGAACATTTGATCGGGACAACCTCACAGGTGCACGCTCCATTTCATCTCATTCCCCTTTCCTCAAAAAAGCTAGCAAAAAAAAAAAACACTGGGAGGGGAAAGGCAATGTCAGAGAGTGACTTAGGGTGGAATCCTAAAAAATAATCAAAGGCAATGCTAAATCAACTCTAAAATTTTGAAAGATTTGAATTTGCAGGAAATTCTTGGAATCACTAAAGCATTTCGAAAGTATTATATAGTTTCATTCTACCTCATATTACATACAAATTCTTCTGGGTTATCAAACAGTTAATTTTAGCTATCAAATTCTGTTACAAGCTCAAGTTTGATAGTTTCAAGATGACAGTATTAAGTCTTTAATGTGCATCTTTAAGGAAACCTTCAAAAGAAAAATAGAATTTCCATTATCATCTTTACATTGTATTGCTAGTTCTTCTCCAGCCAATTAAAATGCAGTCCCCAGACAACATAACAGTTTTCTGATTTGCAAAGAAGTTTTAGTTTTGTTTTCAAATGCAATGACTAAATCACACTATCTGGTTACAGAGACAAAATACTTCCATTGTATCAGCTGTTGACCAGACTACATTTTTAAAATGTAACAGGATGTCACATCTATGAATTCAGTAGCTCCATCTTTCTACCATTATCCAGGGCTGATGAAGATTTGTGGGGTTTTTGCAAAAGTCTTTGCATATTAACCAATTTCTTTCTATAACAAAGTTCTCAGACCAACCCCCCTCCACGCACACATCACGCATATGCAGCACACACACCTGTTGCCATGTGGTTTTTTGCAAAACCCACACTGCTTGCTGGGAGCCCACATGGATCTGCTCTCAAACACGGAGCTATGATCTGAACCTTCTCTTTTTACAGTTGCTATATTGTCTGGAATGAACAATGGTGGCTCGTCCAAAGAGAAACTTCTGCTGCTCCTTCTCTGCCGAGGTTGCAGGTTCTTCTCAGGTTTTTTTAGTTTCAGCTTATCTTCGTCCTTATACTGCTCAAGGCCGGGGTGCTCAGGCTCTTCCTTCCCATGACTGGGGACCCTCGCCGCTGGTGCCTGCTGCTGAGACTTATGGCCCTGTCTGTGGCTGGAATGTAGTGAGTGTCCCATGTGTGCAGGACTGGGGTGACTGTGAGCAACCTTATCGCTCAGAGAATGAGTTACAGGTCTGGAGGTTTGCACTGAAGTTTGATCCTGCGACGTTTTCTTGAATACTGAATGAGTCTGGTTTTTCACGGCCCTAACGCCAGAATTACAGCTTTGAGTCTTTGGCTCCTTATCAATTTTTTTCCTCACTTTAACTGGCCTATGAAAATTTTGCTGGGATTCTGGTTCATCTGCATTTCGTTTCACACTTTTGGCATCAGTTTTGCTATGCACTACTGCATGCTTTGCTACAACCATTTTCCTCAGCGTATCTGTGCTCACGCTTTGTTTAGAGTAAGTTACAGGTTTTGTATGTTTGGGTTTGTTTTTCAACTCCACACCAGAAACACTACTTGACCGGCTGCTGCTGTCATTCTGAAGGTTTGCTGTCTCCTGAGACTCCATCTGAATACTTTCAATAATGTTCAACTGTTTTGAATTTTGGTCAGACACATCACAAACAGCATTTTCTAAAATATTACCTTGTGGCTCAAAAGCATTAGTACCAACCACCTCTAACGCTGATTTAGAAAACTCGGTGCTCCGTGGCTGGGTATCACTGGACTCTGTGTCATCACAATAACCCGACGGCTCCACTTTATTTCTCTGCGGGGAGTTCTCAGCTTTATCAACATCCATGGTACTCAGTTTCAAACTATAGTCGGTCACTCCATCCTCTGAACTAGACAAACCTACAAGGTTCTTTTCTGTGCTGTTTGCATTCATGCAAGCAATATCACCAGAAATGCCAACAGAAGATTCAGGGTCCTCCATAATCTGGTCATCTTCATGGGATAATTTTACTATCTCCTTTGATTCCTGATCAAGTTCTTCCTTTGCCCTCTTTTCTTCAACAGTCTCATCCATTTTCCCTGAAATGGAATCATCTTCCTCCTTATCCGAGAACTTAAACAATGGGCCGCTATCAGTCTGAATTTTACATTCCATCAGAGCTTCAGTTTCCTTTGCTCCAAGAGGAACACAAGTCTCTGCAAGAAGCGGACAGTTCAGTTCATGAGACGGCACCCGGGAGTCTCCCTGATCACCGCACTCAGGCCCGGAAGCCAGCCCTGTGTCTTCCTTCAATTCCAGGCGAGACACCGGGGAGGGACCGGAAGCCGCCAATACCTCTGGCGCCACTCCGACCGGCCCAGTGTGTCGGCTGCTCCTCCTGCTCTCCCTCGGGTACTCGGACTTCAGTGAGGTGCGGATGTCCTCTTTAACCTGACATCTTTCTGGCTGTTTCGCCCCTGCCTTTGGGGCAGGTACAGTCTTCCCAGATGCTTTTTTGGTGCTACTTAGTGGTGCAGCATTTGAACGCTTGGCAATAGTGCTTTGTCGCAAACTTCTTACTTGTTCTGTTACAGGGAGAAAAAAATAAAAATAACTTAGCTATTTTGCCATGTGTTTTTATTTCAGTAAAATTTAAAATATATCTCTTCTTTTTTCTGTCCTATAAAATTTATTTCATCATTGTAACAAAAACGTACTGTTACACAATCTAACAATCACAAACAATGAAATATATGTAATTTAACATGCATATGTTAATTTTACATTTATCAAAGTTCTCTGAGTTCTGATGGAGGAAAAACACTATGACATGCAGAATGATATTGTAACTTATGACACAGTACGTTTTCATTCAGTCTCTTTTCCATAAGACACTGGCAGCAAAAATTAGTAAAAAGAGCTTCTAATCTTAAAGAATATTACATATTTTTAAATTTTAAATATTTCTAAATTATAAAAGAAAACAAAAAATGGGTGTGGTGTTGGACACCAATAATCCCAAGCACTTTGGGAGGCTGAGGCAGGAGGATCACCAAGTTCAAGTCCCACCTGGACAAGATAGCAAGACTCCGCCTCAAAAAAACTAAATTTAAAACAAGATGGGGGTGTAGCTCAATGACAGAGCACCATGGTTTCAACTGCTGGTACTGCAAAAATAAAAATTTTTACATTTTTAAGAAACTTAAATGCCAATAAAATTTGAACCTATCATATGTAAGATGCAAGTTCAAAAGGTCTCTAATCCTTTTTTAATGCATTTCTTACATCAGCTTTTAGCAGTGAAGCTATTCCTAAAAAAAGCATATGCCACAGTAAGATACACAGATCACTGAAAGAAAAACAATGTAAGATTTCAACCTAGAAAGGGTTCCTAAGAGAAAATGAAGGACAGTAGAAAAATGGCTTCCCGTCTGTAAAAAATCCTTTCTCTACCCTGAAGGACAGTGCAGTACTAGATGCTGAGATCTGTGAACATGAGCGGTAGCACACACTGACCGCGTCTCTTGGACCCTGAGCGCTGCTGGGAGGGTGCTGGGTGCCGCAGTCTCAGTGCCCACCCTTACCCACCAGCTCCAGGCGAGCAGCGGCTCAAACACAGAGAAAGCCCACCTTTTCAACAAAACTATGCAAGGAAATAAAAACTTTTGAAATACCTTTAGTATCTCAATAAAGATAAAGATACTACATCCGTAAAATAAGAAGACACTGTTACCAAAGGGCCGTTTCCAATACAAAAGAATGTCTGGAAATTACAAGTACAAAACTTGATAAAAAGGTCTGAGGATAAGTAGGAGATAATTTCAGCAAGTAAAGGAAAAAGATAAAGAGATACAGAATAGGCAAAGAAAATGGAAAGACCAATTACATAAAAGGACTCCCAGAAACAGGAGTTGAGAAAATAAAGAGAATTAACAATGAAATAAATAATTCAAGGAATTTTTCTCAGAAATGAAGACTAACTTTCAGAGTAAAGGATCTAATTAAACACTATTATCACTACATAAAAGACACTCGTACCAACATGCATTACCATGAAATAGCAAAATACAGAACTAGGTCCTGTCAACTCCAGAAGAAAGCAGATATTGTATCTCCAAAACACCAGGATAAACTTCTTATGAACACCTACGTTAGAAGAAAAGGGAGCAACACCTTCAAATTTCTAAAGAAAAATGATTTTGAGTCTTGAACTTTATGTCTACCCAAACCATGACTTCATTCTGAGAACAGATTCAATAAATCTGCGAACAGAAAAAGTTTCAAGGTCCATCTCTACTCTCCTTTCTCTCAAGAGTCACTGCGAGAGGCGTCACACAACGAAGGAGCCATCCAAAGAGGAGCAAACGGCAGGGAACCAAGCACAGACTCTTCAGTGAGCAGCACAGGTGTGCACCCATTAGGGGCTCAGCCCAGGTCACCTGGCAGGGTCACAGGCACCAGGAGACGCTGCCTCAATGCACTGAAAATGACAAGAGTACCCGACAGGCACACGTTTCGTTACAAAAAGAGTTAGACAATTGGCAGAGTAAGATCCATAATACACAAGTGAAAAATAAAAACAATCAAATCGGAAAGACAAAATACTGTAGGGAAAGGAAAAGTGACCATAGCGTCATTAACTCAATCGTCATTAGCCGCACAGTCCATATTAATGTAATTACTACTGATCTGACAAAACCATGTACTGGAAGGATGTGAAGTGTACATTTGTGTGAGAGGGATAAGAAAAAGGAAAAAAGAATATCCAAAGTGTCACATAAAGAAATAAATGCAAAATCAGAATAACAAAAATGGAGCAGACACCTGCAGTCCTAGCACCGTGGGAGGCTGAGGCAGGAGGATCACAAATTTGAGGCCAGCCTGGGGAACTCAGCAAGGTGGCCCTGGGTTCAATCCCCAGTACAGTCAAAAAAAGTAGAAGCAATATACTTGTCACCTACACAGTCAAAGATAAACATCAATATTAACTCAAAGAGTTAACAGTGGCTTCCTCTGGGGACAGGAAAATGGGTGGTGGGTACGAAACACTTGTACAACAAACTGACATAATCTGTTTTGATCATCAGAATGCTCACTAGCAAGTATCAAAAATATATGACCTCTGCTTAAAAGTTTCTAAGCTAACACATCTGTTCCTAGAGCTCCGATTTTCTAGCTGGGCCCCTTTGGCAGGGTTACCTTGTGCCATTAAACGAGGTGATTTTCTTGGTGATCGCACTGAGTTTTCTTCTACTTTGTCCCTCAAACTCCTGTTAGGTAAAATCAACTCTTCTTCATCAATGGTATCATTGCCACTTTCTTTAACAACTCCTTCATCCATAATATCGTCAAGACCAACAACTAGAAAAAGACAAAAGCAATACAAAATTAATTTTAAAATACCGTGGGGAAGTAGAGAAAACAAAGCGAGTGTTTTAATAAAATACCAGTCGTGAAAATCCAGATCTACTCCTAACGTGTGTGGTGCTGCCACTACCACTGCCGAACTCCCACATCGATTCAGCAGGACAAACTCCTCCCTTGTGAGGTGACTCATCAAAGGGAACATCAGTGATGCTCATCCGGGATTTGACCTCTGTCACACACACTGTCAATCACCATTTCTGCTCCTTAGGGTGTGGCAGGTGGGCAGCGCCACCTGGAGTAGTCCCTGCAGTCACACATGAGTTCCATCCCCTGAAAAGCTTGTGAGCGAGGCTCCTGCCACAGTCCAGCGATCCACCCAGATCACAGATGCTTTATGGTACGTGGTACAAGGGTGAGTGTAAGCAGGAGGGCAGGGTAGATGAGAACACAACCTCCCTTCCCCCAAACAGTGGGGAAGCAACACCGCTACATACTTAAATTACTTTCTCCTCATCGAGAGGCAAAGCCATTTCACTGGGGAGAGGGAGATTACAGGAAGACGGACGCTGAGAGAAATACGAATGCTGTATTCAGACTGTCATTAGGTCTGTTTCTGTACAGAACAAATGCCACTTCACCAGCAAACATGTAACTCACTCCCAGTGCATACATGCAATCTTGTACAAAGCATGGAACTACTCAGAGAAGATCTGCATTCAAATCCCCACCAGAACATAAAGTAATGTAACTTCTCTCTCAGTCGTCTTTACCACTAAAATGAGAATGACAATACCTGTCCTACCTACCTCCCAGGGCTGCGAGAGTCAAGTGAGATGCAGTATGACAACTCACTCTGTAGGCTTTAGAGTACTACACAAATGTTAATTATCTTCATCCTAGGGTTAGAATGAACCTCAAGCAGTAATCTAGTCCCCTTCTCTGTATCCAAGTAGAACTTCATTTAAAAAGAGCTCAACAAGATAGTGGTCTATCCTAAAATTTAAAGAGAACAAAATTCTTTATAAGTATACTTTCAAATGGTACCATCTTCTTGAGCAATTTGACAACAAACAGAATCACAAGAAGACTGCTCATACGATCTGACCGAGATAAACTATGAGGAACAGAGGAAAGAATGGATTGTGAGGAAAATGCCGGCCTGAAAACACAATCTGATCCTTGTTAGAAACAAACAAATGAAATTCATGTACTGTACATTCAGACAGGCGGGAAAAGGACTGACAGAAAAAGATGAAAATTACACCATTAATCATAAGTAGTAACTCTTATCTATAAAAGACAAGCATATACTTTTTTCCCTATTTTCCAAACGTCCTGCTATAAGCAAGTATTGTTCTCAAACACCAAGCCATGTTTTTAACCACTATTCTCTACATTGAAAGCTTGGTGGACAACACACTCCAGGAAAATTAACCGGGACCGATTTACATTGGGGTAAAGATAAATGGCAAGTCAGGTCAGGCTATTCCTTCGTGATGGAATGTTTATATGGCCACGCACCGACAAACATTCTCAAAAAAATTTTGACATTAGATAAAGTAGGTCCACAGTGTTCATTTTAAAAAGCAAAAGTTAAACTACTTTTCACCTCAATTTTATATAAAAGCACTTAAGCTGCATTACAAAGCTACATATGGGCCAGGGATTTAACTCAGTGGTGCTGCCGCCTGCCTCACAAGTGCATGGTCCCAAGTTTGATCCCCAGTACCAAGAATAAAAATAATAATATTTAAAAAGCTGCATAAAAATGCAAAAGACTTTTATTGGTGATTATCTCCGGTAGTAAAGTGGATAAAGAATACCACAGTTTAGCCAGGCATGGTGGCGCATGCCTGTCATCCCAGCACTCAGGAGGCTGAGGCAGGAGGATCGCTGTGAGTTCAAGACCAGCTTGGGCTACATAGTGAGTTCCAGGTCAGTGTCAACTATATAGTGAGACCCTGTCTCAAAAACCAAAAAAAAAAAAGAAAAGAATACCACAGTTTAAACTTTCTTACACTCTCTCTGTTTACCCAGTTTTCCACAATGAGCATGTATTTTTTTTGGTACTGTGGCTCAACCTCAGGATCTTGTGCTTCAGTGCCACTAAGCTAAAGCCCCAGTTATGAGCATTTATCTTTTTATTGCAATTACAAAAGAAAGAAACAATCAAAAAAAGGAGAAAAGGCTCATTAACAGTGTTTGTTCACAGGAAAAGAAGAGTATGTTATGAAGTTTACAGCTGTGCTGAGAGGCAGGTACAACACTCAGCCAAATCCAAAGGTCAATTACCCAGCTGTAAGCCACCTTTATTTCCTAGCAGCATCCAACACAGCTGACTCCTCTCCCCACTTAGTTTCTAGAACACCCTACTGCCCTGTCAAAGCCACTGCTCTTCACAACTTTCCCCAGGCCTGCTCTCCTCTCAGCCGCAGTGCAGCCCTCCTCCTCACTCACCCTCTCCTACTGACCCCACCTGGTCCAGGCCACACCCAACCTGAGTGCTGAAGGCAGGCATCTCACTGGGCTGTCTAGCAGATGACTCAAAGCCCAGCACCCTGGAAAAGACCATCAATTCCCCAGCACCCATCCTCCCTCACTCAGGTAACCACCCTTTGCCGGAGATCCCAGTAAACAAGCCTCTGTTCATCCCGTCTGCGTCTCTCAAACCAGAGCCAGCCTCGCACCTCACCCTGTGCGCAGGCAAAAGGAGTCCCCTGCCAGCCCTGTGGGCCACAGCTAACCCCACTGCAGGCACCACCCTCTCATCAAGCCAACACTGTATCACTCCTGGACTGCACACGTCCCCAGACGGTTCACACAGCTATTGCCAGGTGTGCTGCCCCACCACTGCCGACTCAACCTCAGCCCTCAGAAACACTGTTCCGGCCAGGCACATCTGCTTACTATTTTACCCACTAAACTGTAAGTGCTATGAAGACCATTTATTTGTGGCTCAAAGAACAAAACCTTGAACAATCTTGTATGCGATGAGATAATCCAGAAATATTTGCTGAATAAAAGAATTAAAGGAAAGGCAGGTCAGAAAATTTGAACTTTTTAAAGAGAAAAATATTTCCATTAATCCAAACAGAGAAGTTGGAAGAACACATCTAGAAGACAATGGCTTCACGTTTTGGACACACTGATGACATGAAGCATCAGAGAAGGCAAAAGAAGCATTAAAGTGATCCTCCACCACCAAGAGCAAGGAGGAAGTCCAAGAAGTAGGGATCGGCAAGGACACATGAAGAATGAAGGAAAGAGAAAAACCCACTAGCTTTGCACAAAAGAGGAGAGGGTCAGATGATAAGGCGTTATGAAGTGAATACGTGAATAATGACAATAACTACAGTCCTGTTTTTATTTTTTAAGTAGCTTAATAGCAAAATAAAGATAAAGGGGTTAATCGGTCGTAGGAAGTTAAAGGGACAAAAGATGATTTTTCCATATATATATGTATATATATATATATATATATATATATATATATATATATATATATATATATGACAGATGGGAAAGGCAGAGACAGAGGTATAGCATTCCTGTACACAATAACAAGCTCGCTGAGAGAGAAACTAGGAAAACCGCATCTTTCACAATACCATTCAAAAAATGAATACTTAGAAAGCAATCTAATGAAGGAAGTAAATTTACACTGAAAGTACAGTACTCAGAAAAAGGAGACTGAAGAGGATATCAGAAAATGAAAAGCTATCTCTTGTTCCTGGATAGGCAGAACCAATGTAGTAAAACTGCCCATACTTCCAAAAATGTTATAAAGATTTAATGTAATCCCAATCAAAATACCAATGGCAGAGACCTAGAATAGCAAAAGCAATTCTGGGCAACAAAGGCAAGGCAGGAGGAATCACAGTACCTGACTTGAAATTAAAACTATAAAGCTACCATGATAAAAACAGACCTGAGGATCAATGGAACAGATTAAAAGATGCAGAACAATTCCCAACACACTTTGCCACCTCATCTCTGACAAAAGAGCCAAAGAAACACCTCACTGGAAGAAAGCCTGTTTAATAAATGGTGCTGGGAAAACTGGCTTTCTACACGCTAGAGATTAAACCTAGACCCATTATCTCTCACCATGTACTAAACTAAAACAAAAATGGATCAAAGATCTAAATATTAAGGCAAACACTAAATCTGCTGGAAGACAGAACAGGTAGAATTCTTGAAGACATAGGGGTAGGCAAAGACTTTATGAACAAAACCCCAACTGCACAGGAAGTATTAGAAAGAATCAACCGGAACGCCATCTTTAAAAAGCGTTTGCAGAGCAAGCGAAACCACCGAGTGAAGAGACAGCCCACAGAACACGAAAGAAATTTTTCCAGCTGTTCTTCAAATGAAGCCTAATATCTAGGATAGAGAACTAAAAAAAAAAAAAAAAAAAAAAAAAACCCCC
>NW_022900939.1:45587932-45617664 GCF_012274545.1 Fukomys damarensis
AAAAAAAAAAATCAGACCCCCAAAATTTAAAGACACAGTCCAAAAATGGCCATTTGAAATGAACAGACATTCCTCAGATGAAGAACTAGAAATGGCAAATAAATATATTAAAAATGTTCAACATCACTGGTCATTGGAGATATGAAAATAAAAAGAATGCTGAGATTCCATTTCCAGAAAGAATTGCTGTTATCAAGAATGAACCAATAATGGTGGAGGGGCTGTAGGAAAAAGGAACCCTTCTCAACTGCTGGTGGAAGTGTAAACTGGTACGATCACTATGGGAATATTCAAAAACTAAAACTAGAGGTTCCATTTGACCCAGCTATTCCCCTCCTTGGTATCTTCCCGAAAGAGTTAAACAAACCATGTTTATAGCAGCACAGTCTGTAACAGCTAAAACTTAGAAACAGCCCAGATGCCCATCAATGGATAAATGGATAAAAAAAGATGTGGGTTTCTAAAAAGTACAATGGAGTACTTCTCTGCTAACAAAGAAGGATCATCATGAGACGTTTTTTGGTAAATGGATGCACCTTGAGACAATACTTTTAAGTGAAATAAATTGGACAAACGTTTAAATACTGTACTGTTTCTCTTGTGTGAGAAACTGAAAGATTAAATAAGGACCAAAATGGTTGATCTGTTTTGGGAAGTAAGAAGAAAATGTTCAACTGGAAAGGGGAATGGGGAGGGGCAGAGGAAAGGAAGGAAGGGAAAAGAAGAAAACATGGAAACAAAGCTTTTCTAAATAAGCAGGGGAAGAAGGGTTGAAGGAAGAGAAGGAGACTAGGGAAAAAAGAACTGAGATATATTATGTACAGATACAAATTCCCTGTGATGAATGCGATCATTATGTTTATCGAAAGAGTACCAATAGTTCATTAAAAAGTCTATCTTCTATATTTATGTCACATTTTCTTTCTAGAGTCCACATGAGCATCGCCCTGACTTCTTCACCTCCCTCCAGAATAAATCGACCAATTTAAAAGGTGTCTGAGATTTCTGTCTCCCAGTGTGTTCATCAGATTAAAAATATTTGCAGTACAGAATGAATCATCTCTCACTAAAATTCTCCCAAGTACTGACATTTATAAAAGGTAGTGATGTTAAGTATTTCTGCTAAGAAAAATTAACAGGTGAAAAGAACAATGATTTTTTTCCAGAATACTGCCTACTCTTAGACAATACCTTTATCTCCTCCTCTTGCCACACACAAAACTAAGATGCAGTATTTGATAACTTTTAAAAAATGGCCAGCCTTATTCAATACATCTACCAAAAAGTCACTGTGAATTCCATAAAAAAGAAAAGAAACGAGAAAAAATACAGCAACTGGCTGATTCTTCTGGAGGCAAAGATACTCCTCATGTCCTGCAGAAAAAGTAGTACATTTTTTTCTCCCTCACACAATCTACTACGAAATTGACATTCTCATTTTGAGATTTGGCATAATTTCTATGATAACAGAAATCTCCTTAAATTTACATCACAACCTCAAGTTACCGTAATTGGACCTAGGGCTCGAAATTCTAGCCCAGTCTAAGTCAAGCTGTCTTGACAATAATACTACTTTACTCCAGACGATTAATTCCAAACTACCTGTGGAGAAGAGGAGGAGGAGGAGAAGGAGGAGGAGAAGGGAGGGGGAGGGAGAGGAAAGAGAAATGGGGAGGGGACAAACCATTTGGAGTTAAATTTATTACACTTCTCAACAACTGGGATTTAAGTCATTTTAACATCACACGGAGGGGGAACCAGAAGGCAGGCACGCTAGAGAGCTCTTCACATTCAGGACACACCAGTTACACTGGCAGCACAAACACCAAGCTAGGCTCCACTCCTAAAAAACAAAGCAAGTTCAGTGTATTCCCCGCAAAACTTCAGGCTTCACTGGGTTAAGGACACATCCAGGGAAAGCAGGCGTATGCACACAGCGTAACTGCTCCCTGAGCTACTCCCTCTCACACAATCCCAGGAAAAGAGCACAAGCTAACAGAATGCAAATGACTGGGTTCACTTCGGCAGCATATGTACAAAATGCAAATAACGGTTACTTCACAGGACTCACATTTTCTAGTCCACCTTGTATTAAAAATGTTCTGTTTAGCTAAATGAATGCATACTGAAGCCACATTCTTAACTGTAATAAATGAGGCCACATTCTTAAGTGTAATAAATAGGACACACATGTGTAAATACCAAGTAGTTTCTCTGGTGTGAGAAAATGAAAGTGTAAGTAAGGATTAAAAGGTATAATAGACAATGTGAAATAGGAAGGAAAGGTACAAAGGGGAAGGGGAAGTGGGAGGGGTAGGGGAGAGGAAAGAAGGGAATGGAATTAATACGAAAAAAGGAAAAAATGAAAACAAAGTCTTTGTATATAGGGAGTAGAGGGGGTGAAGGGAGGGCAGGGAAATGGGGAAAAATGAGAACCAAGATAAATTATGTAAAGGTACAAATTTCCAATGATGAAAGTAACTGTACTGTATACCTAAAATGTACTAACAAAATTAATGTTTAAAAGATCTTCCATTAAAAAAATTTTTCCAAGCCAGGCGTGGTGGCGCACACCTGTAATCCCAGCACTCGGGAGGCTGAGGCAGGAGGGTCACTGTGAGTTCGAGACCAGCCTGGGCTACATAGTGAGTTCCAGGTCAGTCTCAACTACATAGTGAATGGGAAACTAGAAAAAAAAAAAAAAAAAAAAAAAAAAAAAAAATTTTCCAGAACACAGAACACAGAAAGACTCACTTGGAGAGCCTCAATTTCTTCACTGGGAAAATGTAGATGGAATCAACTTTCACTGATTGCTGTGAAAATAGACCAATGTAGGTTCAAACACAGTGCCTAACGTGCAAGCAACAAGATCTTCAACAAGTGATGGTCACGTACCTCAAAGGGTTTCAACAGCCCTCCACATCCTGTCCTATTACTCCTTCCCAACGACCCAAACTGTTTTGATTACCAAGATTATTGTATCAAGTGATCAGCATTTTAATTGTCTTACATGAGTTATTTTCCTTTAATGCCTTTAAAAATATTCACTAAGTACCTACTGTGCCACACACTGTCCTACTTTATTCTAGATACCAAGGATACAGAATTCTCGAGACAGATAACCTGGTTTTGTACACAAATAAATGTCCAGAAAAAAATAGACTAAAACCCTTAAATAGCACACCAACTAACTGAATGTACTAACCTTACTTCAAATGATTTAAATTATAAAATATTATAGAGGGGACAGACTATATAAAAATACTAATATTTTAAACGTTTTCAGCAGCATAATGTTACTGTAGCTGCTTTTTCCAAAGCACTGTATTTCAGAGACACATGCTAAGATAGAGAGAAAAATCACACTATTTCTGGCCTGTGCTTCAAAGTAATCCTAAGCAAAGGGGGCATGAGGAACAGAGTGAGGTACAGATGAGATACGGCCAGTTAGCAAATGTTTACACTGCATAGAGTGTGTGCAGCTTCACGATGCTGTTCTCACGGCTTCTATGTGCTTGATGTTTTCCATAAAATAAACTTGAAAACACCATTCCCAGGTGGGCGTGGTGGTGCACACCTGCAATCCCAGCACTTGGGAGGATAAGGCAGGAAGATCACCACAAGTTCAAGGCCAGCTAGAACTACATAATGAAATCCTGGCCCCAAAACAAAATAGTATTTCCACGAAGCCTCATTTGAATGATGGTCAAACAGGTGACGCATGCCTATAACTCCAAGTACTCAGGAGGCGGAGGCAAGAGGAGCTCCAGGTCACAGCCAGCTTTGGCAAGAATGAAATGCCCTCTCAAAACCCAACCGAACAAGTGTCAACAGTGAGACAAAATGCACAGCAAGTGAGATGGTAAGTTATAGGAAGAAAACGAAACATAACAAGATGCAGTGGAGCATGCCTGTAATCCCAGCTCTCGGGAGGCTGAGGCAGGTGGACCATACCTTCAAGCCTAGCCTGGACTACAAAGCGACACTGAATTCAAACCCAGCCTGACTCTGCCTCAAAAAACCAAACCCAACCACCCAAAAGGACGGATGAATGGAGAAGTCATAGAGAGCATGGGGAAGTATGGACGAAGGAGCCTGTGACTGTATCTGCTCTCCAGTATCCCCTTCTAACTCCAAAAGGATGTCACATAGGAAAGGCTTTCTAGTCAGAGTACCTGCAACAGTGATGCGATCCTTCTAGAGCTTTCAATGATACAAACAGCACACGGTGGCACGAGAGCCACAGGGTCACCACCACTGAGATAGGAGGTGTACACTGAGTGGGGTCCTAGAGAACAGACTGCCACTTTTTCTCTGCACAAGAGCGCTGCATCACTAATGCACTGAGCTCAAATGTGACATCATCTCGTCCTCCAAGGGTCACTAGTTCACTTGTTGTGCTCTTCTGAGATGAGGGCCGTAAGGAACCCCAAAGGGCAGACAGAAGCAAGGACACTGCAAGGGCCCAGGTAAGAGATGGCAACGTCTAAGACCATGGCCACAGAGAAGAAAGCAGCTGGAGTCTGGACATATTCTGCAAACAGGGCTAACAGGACTGACTGCTAACCAAGTGTGGACTGTGAAGGGAAAAGTGACAGACAATGTCAAAGGTTTTTGCTGAGCAACTGCAAAGTAGTAGTTGCCATGTTGAAATGGGAAAGACTGTAGGAATTAATGGTACCAGAAGACAGGGTCAGGAAGGGAGGGCATCAAAAGTCCAGTCTGAAACCTTAAGCCTAAGATGTAAAAGACAACCAAAGCAAGTAAACACAAGCACACACATACACATCTGCAATCCCAGCCCTCAGGAGGCCGAGGCAAGAGGGTCATCAGGAGTTTGAGGCCAGCCTGGGCTACGTAGAGTTCAAGGCTAGCCTAGAATATACTGCAAGATCCTCTCCCCAAAGCACCAAAAAGTAAAATAAATAAAAGTCCAGGATCATAATAAACTCAATTAGAACCATACACATAATAAGTGTAATAGAATAAGATGAAATCTTCAAAAATAATTAAGCAAATACAATCAGTGCATTCCCAAAAAGTTCTAATAATTTAATTTTTAAAGAATATTTATTTAGGTCACTTAAAAATATAGGTCTTATATAAAGAATGTTAAGAAATTAGCAGAGCAGGGCAAGTATATAAGCATGCTTGCAAGCACTGTGTACTGAAAATGTCATTAACAAATACAATCAAAAAAGTTTAGATATCAATCCTAATAAAGTCTCAGATATGCAGGCAGTAATGTGATACCTACTTCCTGCAGGGATAAACACCGCCAGAATTCAACACCCCGATAAATGTACGAGTAAATAATCACGCTCTATGAACAGATCCAGATTTTAGGAAATGAAAACTGAATTATGCACCCTGGAAAAGTCGAGGCAGAATCAACTCTGAAAACTCCTCTAAACCCCCAGATGACCCGGGAGCTAGGAAGGCACTGATCTGGGCCTCCTCACACAGGTGCACAGCTGCCGCCTCGGGGTCCATTTAGCCACTTCCCCCACTGGTCGCCCTTAGAGAACTACACTCGACAGGCCAGACTGTGCATGTGGGAGCGGCCTACGCTCGGGCCAGGAGGAGGGACAGCAAACCGGAGCCATTCGGGAGGGAGGGATCGGAGCTACCTACCCCTCTCTCCCTCCCCGACTGACCCAGGACCACACTGAGCCGCTGGAGGAGACAAAGAAAACACCGCAAAGCACAGTGGAAGGAGCTCCAGCCGGGTACTGTAGGAACCCAGGCCCACACTCACTGACCTCTGGCAGGTCAAAGGGAAAGACATTTTTTAGAAGCAGGTTCTCACTCAATTGCTGAGCTCGAAAACACTGCCTCGCTTCAGCAACCCCAGGGCTAAGGTTACAGGTGTGAGCCACACTCCCCTGCTAAGAAACATCCTTCTCACAGTCATCTGGTCTCTTCTATCCCTCTCAGCTGAACCTAACCCTAACTAAAACTATGGTCAAAAATCCTGTCATGGTGACCCAGCAAGTCACACCTCGAGAGGAGGGCAGCACCACTGCCACCAGGAACTGAGAAATTCAGCTTCTCCGGCTCAAGAGCTCCCCCTCCCGGACAGAAGACAGCCTGAAACAGTCACCCTTGACCAGCTAGCTGATCAACCGACGCAGCCCACTCCAGATTTAAAGATGCAGCTCTCTGTTATCAGAATTATTTTTGTTTCAGCATCCTCAAAATACAGGGAAGTAAAGGGCTCAGAGATTTTATTCACTTTTCTTCTTTACAGAAAAAAAAAAACGTTTAGAATTATGGAGTTAATTAAACAAGAAGATAAAAGCTCAACACTGCATTTGCTCAGAGGTCCTTGATTGACAGCCTTTACACCAAAATTAAGAAATGAGGCCCTCATCATGTTGCCAGGTTAAGTGAACTCCTGGGCTCAAGAAATCCTCCTGCCTCAGCCCCGAGCAGCTAGGACTGTAGGTGCACAACACCAAAATTATTTTTAAATTACAATGTAAAATAACACTTTATGAAAAGTTGTTCATAAACTACCTCAGGTTAGTAAATATTGATGCTTACACATATAGTATACAAACGTTCCATGATTATGATAAATTATGTACGTGTGATCAAGTTGGAAAAACAACTATCACATTAAGAACAGTAGTTATTGCCAGGGATTTAGCTCAGTGGTTCCGCTGCCTACCTTGCAAGCACAAGGTCCTGAGTTCAAGCCCCAGTACAGAAAAAAAAAAGAATAGTAGTTGATAAAATAGCAAAAAATACTAGCTGTTTTGCCCTAAAGACTTCCCATGAAAACATATAAACATCAAATAATTTCAAAATCACATAATGAGAACAAATCTTTAATAATGTAAATAGTTCTGGAAGTGTTAAGGATTTATCAGTAAGGCTTCAAGTTGTACACACTAACATGATAAACAATGAGATTCTAAACTGAGACCGCAGACAAGGTAAGAAAACAAATTCTGATTACCAAGCCTGGAGTGCAGATAAAGAATGAGACTGAAATGAATTCAGGAAAAAAGGAAAAGACAGACCGTGAAGATGAGAATCCAGAAAATAAAACCCAAGATGGCCACTAACAAGCATTTCATATATTTTCAAAATGTCTAAAACACTTCTTTTTCTTATTTCCCCACAATAATACTGGGACCCACAGCTCATTCTATGATTCTAAATCAACAGAGGCAGGGGTTCAAAATGCATTGAAAGCTAAGCTGTTAATTTACCCGTTCCTAATCTTTCCTAAATAAGAAAAATAAATTCAAATTTAAACATTTTCTGAACTGATTTTGTCATAACTGTATACAAGTTAAGGTAACTAACTATATTATATACAATTTTGTAACTGTTAGATTTCCTTCAACAGTAACTACAATTTAAGATACTTTTAACATCTGAGTTGCCCTCTCTCCAAAATACTGTCAACCATATTTTAGTAACTTTACATTTGCAAATGATAAAAACAAAGTCTCCTAATTCCAATTTTGACTACAGTCATATTATAGCTTAAAAAAAAACACCCTGCTTCTCTCTTGCAATCAGAGCACACCACAGCAGGCGGTAGTAGGTAGACCTACAAGTCAGCCGTAAAACTAGTTGTAGACTAGCTTTTCAAACTAGTCTTACAATGCAATTTCTTTCACACATGCCATTTCTCCTACTGAAAAAATTTAAAGCTATTAAAACTACCATATGTAATCAAATTATTAAATATCATTTCAAATAAAAGTATCTGTATAAATTACTGTTCACTCAAGCCTGAACATGTTCTTCCCAACGGCTCCCTGTAAGAATCTAACAAGCCAACAACTTGATTTCAACCCAAAGCAGAGTCAAGCCAGATTTCTGGCTGCAATAAATATATGTTGTTTAAAAAAACTAATGTTCACTCCCCTGATGTGCACTCTACACAAGGGGACATCATCCTCTCTCTGTTCTCTGAGATGATTACCCACCAGAGTTTTGCAACCCCTCCAGCAAAATACTTCCATCCTAACCTCAGTCTCTGATCAGAGCAAATTAGCCTGACCAGAAAAAGAGGGCTTATTAGATTAAGCAAGTATTGAACAACATCGTTTTGGATAGCCTATACTTTGGGGGAGGGGGGTTTGAGACAGAGCCTCACTATGTAATTGAGACTGACCTGGAACTATGTAACTCAGGCTGGTCTCGAACTCATAGCAATCCTCTTGCCTCAGCCTCCCGAGTGCTGGGATTACAGGTGTGCGCCACCACACCAGGCTGGATATCCTATAAACAAGCTTCTTTGTAAGCGTCTCAAGACAACTTACCTCACCTATTATATAAGTATGTTTATTAATTTATGACTAAGGTAGTTAGTGCCAAGATAAAGAGTCTGTAACAGAAGATCAGAACTAGCAAAGTACTGTATTTTAGGAAGAAAGGTGTCAAAATAACACAACCAACACCAATAGCTCCAGCTCAGAAATCTTTTGGGAAGTACTCGAAATAAAGCAAATAGAGAAGAGTACAGGGTAGAAGACACAGATCAAAGAGTTCCAAAGAAAGCCAGGCAGCAGTGACAGTAGTGAAAATGGCAGCAAGGAATTCTGCAATCCTGCAATAAATGGAAAACAGCAAGGATAACCACTGGACAATATATCCTGTAAGAAAGAACACAGAAGCTTTACTTGCAAGTTTGCATTTTAAAAGTGGACTATAGGGCCAGGCATTTAGCTCAGTGGTTCCTCTGCCTGCCTTGCAAGCACAAGGCCACGAGTTTGAGCACTGGTACCAAAAAAAATGGACTATAAACCAGAAATTCTGCCAAAGAGATCTTCGATTAAGTCTGAAACTACAAGGCTTCATGCATTTACTGCTGTTGATTAGGATGGCTCCCAAAGCCCTTTGAGAAGGTTGGCCGTATCTTCCACGGGGACAACAAAGCACTTCCCAGTCAGAAAAACACCTCTACAGACCCCGGAAGTTACACAAGCTCCTAGCAAGCCTGGTAATGAACAATTGATAATGTCAAGCCCAATACTCCAGACAGGAACAGTGACAGGAAGAAACATGCCTTGAGGGCATCCTGCCAACCTGCAAGACCCTACCCACTGCAGGCTCAGGAACAAACTCTCAGCCTTCCTTCTGAAAACAGTGTTCCTGGGCCCCCTGCCTGAGAAGGACCTCCCAGAGAACTGGTTCCCCAAGATGCACCTCACTGCACTCAAGAGGCCACTGCAGCCATGGTCCAAGGAAGCCCAGCTACTGCTCCCACTCACAGCAGACCATAATGATGTCATCCACTGATGCTGGGCTTACTAGCATGCAGAATGCAGGTTATGGTGTCTGAGGATCTTCCACCTACATTCCACAGGTAGACTTGGAAGGCCAGGCAAGGAGTCCGAGCACAGTTCCCAAAGCTGTGACAAAGGTGCAGTGGTAACCCGGGAAACTAGAGAGGCCAGAACAGAGTGTCTGCCAAGGACAGCTACAGGACAAGAGCGGATCCAGCCGGAGAGAGGCCGTGTGGCTACAAGCAGCAGGCACAGGTCCAGGCTGTTCCACATTCCCCCCACAGCTTGCCCAGGTGCCAGACACAGAGCTAGAGTTTAATGTTTGTCCTGCAGGGCTTTAGCCTTCCTTGGTCCAATTTCTTTCCATCCTACTGTTCCTCTTTTGTAACGAGAATATTTACAAGTCACTAATTTTCTTTCTGATATTTCAGGGGCTCACAGCTAAGAGTCTGAGTCTCAGAAGACTTAAGATCTGAACTTTTAAAAAATACTAAACTGTTGACACTTTGGGAAAGGGATTATTGTTTTTCCAGTTATACCCAGGATAGCTGCATTATGTCAGGTGGAATTCAAATGTGCTGTTGTCTTTATATGGAGATAAAGTAAAGTTTAAGGAGATGCATTTGGGTGTGAAGTGGTGGACTGTGACCATTAAACCTGATGTACCAACTTCCCTGGATTAAGAAACACTTAGCAAATTAGTAAAGCAAGTTCCTGGACGTGTATGGGTGGCTCGTGGAGGCACAACCACGAGAGCTGCGTCTGAGCCCTCACCCATTCCTCTCTGGCGGGTTCCTCTGCTGTTTCCCAGCCACCATGAACTAACCAGCTATATACTACCATGCCCTTTCCTCCATGAGGTTTTGGTTCAGCCTGCTACAGATCGAATTTTAAACTGTGGGTGTTGGGTACTACATCTCAGTGACAAAGACGACTAATATACACACTTATCCTTTGTGTTCTTATTGTCAAAATTTACTAAATACCAAAAATATTTACTAAATGTTTGGTGCCTACCAGAACAAGATATAGATGTAACCTGGGTCTTCATGGAGGTAAAGTATTAAATTTAATTTTTTATCTTCATTATTTGAAATATTTTGAAAGTCCCTATGAATCACTTCTAGGATTAAACACAGTTAACTTCAAGATCTACGAAAGGAGTAAGATTAAACCAACTTCCAAAATAATAAACCAAACTATTCCTGTATTCATGGTTGCTAACAGAACATACAAGACTCCAGAGACCAATTCTGTCATTCCTGGCACAGAACGCTCGCAGCATGATCATGTTGTTACCCCAGATCCCCTTGCCTCCCCTAGTTTCCCAGAGTCAATACACAGGTGTCCTAGACAGACATTTAAGAACGCAGCAGGCTGAAATACAGGGAAGAAACAGTACAGAAAGTGTGTTGCTTTTGTAGTGAACAGGAAGCAAGCCTGCTCTTCAAGCAAGAGGAAGGGGTGAGGAAGCGAATATTACTGCTTCATTCCTCAAGGCTGCTTGCTGCAATCACAGCCCTGAGAAATGGTCCAAGAAGTGTGGTGAGGGCCCTCATTCTTGGCTTACCCAGCAAGGGAGTTAGGGACACTCAAGACCAATGGCAAAACCACCATCCCAAAAAGTGTATGTTAATGCTTTTGCATAACTATCCTTACTACCCTCCTCAGAAAAACCAAAAAAAAATTATTCCTAGTCTAAACTTTAAGCTCCCAGACGACGGCAACAAAGTTATTCTACTCAAGTTTGTATATGTGGCAGAAGAGAGATTCGATGGATGAATATAGCTAAAAACAACTAATTTTTAACAAAATACTTCAAGTCAATGTTTATATAATTAAGCCACAATTTCTTCAACTGTGAAATGAGGGGAAGTTCCCCACCCTGAATCAACATTTCACCTGATAGAGGTAGAGGGATTTGCAGGTACAGGTGCTAGCGCCGCCTCACCTGAACTCTAGCAGCACTTCCGCCCGAAAGACTCACTGGCCAGTGACTGTCCCCATCATGCCCCAGCTTTAAGAATTATCAGTGCATAATCAGCCTCACCTACAAATGTTCTTTAAAAGGGAAAGAAAGAACTATTCCCTTTGTTCTTTTTTAAAAAAAATTTTAAGAAGTCATCCTAATTTTGTTGACTACAACACGAATAAAATTTGAGGATTAGTATGAAGCCTTGATCTTATCCATACTCATGTACCTAGAGGCAGAGAAGCTCAATATTCTATTCCAGTCTGAGTTCTGCATCTTGCTGATTTGTGAATCTGGAAAACTCATCACCCTGGAAGCCTTCACTCAGTGGGCTATAAAGTGGAATGAGAGTGTGTATTTAAGCTCTTAGGGTTCTTGTGAAGATTAATGAGGCTTCGCTGCAAGTACTTCTGTACAGTACTTGGTAAACACACTTGTTTTATTTCATTTTATTTTTTGGTACCAGGGTATCAAACTCAGGATCCTGGGCTTGCAAGGCAGGTGTGGCGCCACTGAGCTAAATCCCTGGACCCACACATACTGTTTTATAAAGTTCCTATGTATTTTGTGAGAAAAGAAATGTGGGTTTTCTTTATAAACTATCTCTGCCAGCAAACTCACCTTTTAACTATTTTTTCAAAAATTCTGAGACTAAAGTTACTTGACAATAAATATAAATTAGCAGTTCAAAGAATAATTTATCAAGCCAGGGATTTAGCTCAGTGGTTCTGGCGCCTGCATCACAAGCACAAGGACCCGAGTTCAATTCCTGCCCCCCCACCAAAAGAATAATTTCTCATAGCCCCAAATTTTGGTACCTTTTTGGGCTGGTGAATTTTATGTCAACTTGGCTAGGATGTGGAACCCAGTATTTGGTGAAACATCAAAGGTACTTTCTGGATAAGATTAATATGTAACCACACACTCTGCATGAGAGATCACCTCCCCCAGTGCACAGGCCCCATTAAATCAGCTGCAGCCTCTGGAGACAAAGGACGGCTATCCCCTGGGTTAGAGAATTGGGCTCCCAACCTGAGTGCCTTCTGCTCAGGCTGCGACACCCAACCTCCCTAGGTCTCCAGCCTGCCATACTACCTGGCGTATTTTGGCTTAGTCTTCATAATCATGTCACCAATTCTTTCAACAAGTCACTTTCTCTCCCAGTAAATGCACAGCCCAACACACGTACACGATTAGTTCCTTTTTTCTGGAGAACTCTAATACAGTACACCTGTTAACGCTGTGAAGTATATTAATAGCTCTATTATCTTCACAAAACAACATTTCTAACCGTTAAAAAGATCTTGAAAGCAAAGAAATAAATGCAAACTAACCTTGGAAGAAATAACAGCTTAAAACTCACCACTGACAAAGCAATAATGGGCAGGATTCCAAAATCCTTAAGAACTACTAGGTATCAGTAATTTTATATTAGGGTTGAAATAAGAGTCACTGGTTTAACACAGCAAGCTTTATACATCTTTATCTTCTCTTACTCCCCTAAATCTCATTAAAATGGGAATAAAAGAATAAAAGCCAAAATCTGTATCAATAAAGATAATAAAAAGAAGACCAAAAGCAGATGAAAGATTTTTAGAAGATGAAAAGAAAGCTAAATAGCAGACACTAATACAATAGCATGAAAAAATGAGGGCTCAGAATCAAAGGGAGCTAAAGTTTAAAAGAGAGTAACTGTCCAGCAAGCTCTCCAAGCCTCCAGAAATGGAACAGAGACTACAAAGTGAGTGAGGCCAGAGTAGGAAACCGACTGCAGCCTAAACACTGCTGGTCCGCGCCCACTCTTCCCACTCCATCAACGACAAAGGTCTACAGTCAGCACAGAAGTCACTTCCTACCCCTAGGCTGACACTGAATAAACTGGAGGAAACAGTACAGATCCTAGTCAGATGCTTCTGTTCTGTTATCCAAAAGTTCCCAAAGTATCCAGCTAAAGCCATTTATCCCACAGCACAACTCAATTTCCTACTTCTCTCAGTTCAAACACAACCTATCAAAGATAATGAGACATTTGGGGAAGACCCGAAACATCATGGAAGGAGCAAAGTAAGCAGATTAATTTAATTAATAAAGGATTAATTAATTCAGAACACGAGATCACACATCCCTCTAACCAGACTACTAGCTAAATGGTATGAATAAAAAGAACACAAGAGTTTGAGGAATGGTGAACTAATTTTCAAAATCAAATATTGAAATATAGAGAAACATGACAATGCCTCTCTGAAAACACCCAACACAAAATAGAAAAGATGCAATAAGAAACGTGAGCCAACATGTCTACTGTATGTGTTCAGAGAAAAACAAAACTTCTCAAAGCTGAGTCACTCACCAAATTCAAAGGTCCCCTACATGACCCCTTCAAAAAAGTGAAAAGCAAGCCTACAGACATCACTAACTTGTCAGATCACCAGAAGACAAGGAAAACCCCAAGGGTGGTGTGCAGAGAAGGCCAAGGCAAAGAGCGCGAGACTTTATCAGGCAACCCATGGGCAGCCCCAGACTCTACAAAGCCAACCAGCAGTACCTGAAGCGGCAGAGAGAAAGTGAGACCTGGCTTTGTGTTCTCCACAAAAACAGATCAGTGGTCAAGTAAGGATGTCATCGAGCAAAACACAAAAAAACAGAACAGCTGCACAAGTAAGACAGAGCAGAGAGCACTCGGCTGACAGAGGTGCAAGAGGCCTAGAAAATGACAGAGGAACACACAGGAGACGGAAGAATGGATGGAGACAGAGGAACGACGCCCAGGAAAGCAAAAAGAAACAGGTTCACTCATCAGAGCCCCAGGACACCTCCAGCCTTCCCAAAAAGCAGCTGTTATGAGGAACAGCACAGAAACCAAGTTTTTAAAACTGTTGTGGTCATCAACTCAAAAGGATAAAGCTGTGCTTCTCTCAGCCCAAGGTTATTTTTCCTGCTTGGGATTTTCAGTGAAACAAACAATAGGCTTCAAAAAGACAATGTAATGAAGGTAAATGCTAAATGATAAGAAGAAACTAAGATATGAGAAATACAGTGATGGAAAAGAAGGTTAATTTTATTTCACATTTTAAATTAAAAAGACCAAAAATTAAATAGTCAATGCAAAGTAAAATATACTTGGTTTTATCATACATCGAGCTAAGGAAAGCACAAGTAAACAGAATCAAGCAGAAATACAAGAGAGAAAACACAAAATATATAAAATAAACATAAACTGGAAACCTCTAGCCTTGGGCCAAAATTATCTCTCTGAATTTAATGCATGATACTTTAGTGCTTATGTTAAAACTATTATTTGTTTCATCTTTTTGAGTTTAATTTTTTAGGGGGTTTAAAGATAACTTACAGAAATGACTAATGGAAAATACCTGTTTTGAGAAGAACTGACAAATCTATAGAAATGTCTAAATTAAGTAAGGCTCAAACACAGAAAGCATAAGATATAAGATGGCAAGAAACAAAAGGAATAACAAAGCAATTCACATGGTATCATCACACTGCTTTTAAGCTGTATTTCATTTAAAGAAGCAATGAAATACATTAAGGCCAAAGTAAATATTGAATGGCATTTAACAGTCACATTAATCTTATAGAAATAAAACTTTATTCTTAAAGTCATGCATTTGTTTAGAAAATCATTTAAAATTTTCTAATATTCAATGAAGAGTATGCACTTTGACTATATTTTAATAGTATCTGCATGACTTTTCACATATTAAATCTGTATTTTCTTGTTTTAAAAGGTATTCTGAAAAGTCTGGACAATGGTATAAGAGATACCTCTTATATCAAAGAAAACAAGTTTCAAAACACTAACAAACAAAAATTGAGTTCCCGTACAAATCATGAATTATAATTAATCTACACAAACAGCTCCCACACACCTCCCAAGAAAAAGTACAAGTACTGAAAACTGGATTTGACTGGACTAGAGAATACTTGCTATGCTTCGAGTTGGTGCATTATCCAATTGAAAATGTTGTCCATGAAGCAGCATGGAGCTAACTGAAATTGCAAATGTCTTCTAAATTAATCTCAGTGACACACAAGGTCACAAAAGTCATTTTTCCAGAACAAGTGTGGTATATTTCCCAATATTACACTCAAATTCAGTCTCTAATGATGGAGCACCTTAAAACCTCAAAGGCACAATTCCAAATTAAAACTATGTGCACAAGAAAGACAAACATGCACATTCTCACTCATGGGAAGTTACAAGTGTGGGTACCACCGGAGAAAGAGAACTGTGGTCACTGAAGGCTAGGAAGGTAAAGGGGATGGAAGGCAGAGGGACACTGACTACCAGATACTAATACAGTCAGATAGAAGAGCCAAGTTCTAATACCCTACAGCACAGGAGGGTAGCTTTAGTTTACAATGATTTACTACATAAGAAGCTACAAGAAAAGAATTCCAAGTTTCCCAACACAAACACTAAGTGAGGAGCTCTGAAATGCTAATTAACGAGTATTACACATTCTATACATATACCAAATTATCACACTGTACCCCATATATAGGTATATTGTCATTTTAAAATGTGTGTGCCAAAAAATGGGACTAAATTACATGAGTGCTAAGAAAGTTGTGAAACCAGTCAATTTGTATTATGTTCCGAAGGAAGGCAGAACAAGCTAAAATTCTTTTTTTAAGATTGGAAAATGATCACAATGTGCATGTTAGCAGATATTATCCTTTACATTTGCAGAAACATTTAAGTACATGATATAAATCAATTCTTAGCAAATATGAAAGGTACCTCTAAGAGTTCAATGATCTTTTAAATTTGCTTAATCTCTGAAAACCACGCCATAGGAGCAGTGTTTCTAACTTAGTGAGTAACTCTGCAAGCCATGGCACAGCCGGAAAAGGGCATCTTGGTTTCACTTAAATCCAGCGTGTACAATGCTGTGTGCAGAAAAGGCTGCTCTCGGTGCACACATCTACAGTGTGCGTCACTGGGCAGTGCACTGGGCAGTACTGGCCTACATAGTGAAATCAGTCAAGTTACAGTCACAGAAAATTTCAATGTACTGCATAAAGAAATGACTTCTAGGTGGCACATGCCTACAAAGTACTCCCACCACTCTGGGACGCTGAGGCAGGATGATGCGAAGTTCAAGGCCAGCCTGGGAAACCAAGCAGCTTGGCAAGACTTTGTCTCCAAATTTAAATTTTAAAAAAAGCTGTAGCTCAGTGAAGGCCCTGGTCCCGATCCCACCCCTCCCCCATACAAAAAACACAATGAATGCCAAAACTCAAGGTCAAATATTTCAAACCCAATATTCATCTGTTTCCTTTCTTTTACAATGTATTCCTGGGCAGCACATCTTAAAATTATATGCAAAGTAGTACTTTCCACAGTTAAAAGCATTCTGTAAAATAATACCACACAGTCAAAGAGGATCAGGGCTCTACAGGCTGTTCTCTCAAAAACAATCAGCATCCCAATTTTTGGCATCTCACAGTACTAACAGTAATTTTGTTTCTTACTTTTATAACTTTTAAAGCTGTGGTAAGACTTGTGGAGGCAATGAAACAATGCAAATCATTCAACTATTGGAACAAAAAAGTCACCTTTTAACAATTACAAAAAGCAATCTAGTTCAGCATAACAGAAAACAAAATATAGCAGCTACTGGTCTGCTGATTGCGCTGGGAAATCATAACCACAATTCACAGCTCCACCTGTCCTTAGGAATATGGACATTTCCCTATTTGGCTTCTCCAGTCAAGGCTATTAGTAAAAACCATATAGATTCAAGTAAAAACCACCAGGTAAGAACTGTGTGTTTTTACTTTGCAATAAAAAGCTGAAGTAATTTATGAATACCTGAAAAGTTATTGTTGGCCAAGCATGGTGGTGCATGCCTTCAATACCAGCTCTCAGAAGGCTGAGGCAGGAGCACTGCTGCAAATTCAGAGGCCAGCTTGGGCTACCTCCTGAGTTCAAGACCAACCTGAACTACATAGCAAGACTCTGTCTCCAAAAAAAGAAGTTACCATCCAAACATTGTTATTAATGGTTACAATAAGATTTCTTCTTTAAAAAGCTGTCCTAAATCTGATTTTCCAAAACAAAAAATTAAAAAATTTTCAAGTGTTGTACATTTGGTGGTCATTAGAAAATGTGTAGGCCTTTTACTGAACCAAATATTCCAAAAGAACTTTAGAGCCAGGGTAGTAGACTGGCAGCATAGTGCCTGCCTGGCAAGCTCGAGTTCCTGAGTTTAATCCCCAGCACCAAAAAACAACAACAAAAAAAGACCTATGAACTAATTAAGATAAAACCCCTGCCTAATAGCACAAAGAAAGTTAAATAATCAAAACTGAAGAGCTTTATCATTATTGTAAGCTTCTTCATATAACTGACAACTTAAAAACACACATACTACGCACATATGAATATAGTTTGTTCCAGAATCTAAGATAAATAATTACAGCAAACAAATGTTAAGAAAATTCAGAAACTAATGCTATATAAGTTGAACTTTAAAACAGAATCAGAAACAAGTACTAATAAACTCAAAAAAGTTAAATACTCTAATGAGGGGGTTTTAATTCTTCTAACAGGAAAGGAAATGTTAACCAAAACTGAATACTTTCCACATCAATAAAAACTCAACAAAAATCAAATTTTAAAAGAGGACACTAAGTAGGAATAGTTATATTACTAGAGAGTCGAAATAACAGGCTGATACCTGTTCCAATTCCAACTCCAGATTGTACCCCACATCCTGGTAGAAGTATGGAATCAATGTGTGGCGTGGTGGTAGACTAAACTGGGAAACATCGTCCACACGACCAAGACTGTCTACAGTGTTAATAACAACAATAAAGATAGTTAGAACTACTGTACTGACACAAGGACCAAAGTAAAAAACTTAAAACAATGTATACATAAACAAAATTTTAAAAGCTTTAGAACATTTAGAATACAACAACAATGTAAGCCTATTGGATAACACAACAAAATGTACATAATTCAGATACATAATTAGCAAGCAATTCAAAATCCCCCAGTATTGAAGAGTGGTTAAAATGAGAAGATTCCTGGTATTAGAAGCTAAGGCCTTCAGGCAGAGTAATCTGACACATTCGTGGGTCAACCACACACCTACTACATAACTAAAAGACAGAAAATGTTGAAAGGTAATGAAAAAAAACTGCACTTAAGGTGGAGTCTAGCATTACTGAAAAACAAACCAACATCACATAAACCCGTGGATTACCTTAGGGAATGGTAAGACTGATCTACCTTTATCTAACCTGAACTTCTTTTTTTTTCCCCAAACTCAACTTCTAAAACAGTTACTACTTCAAAGTTTATAGTAATTTCTTTGCTATACTAACATGACACCAGAGTAATTTCTAATTCAGAATAGTTTAGTCTTACAGAAAGTTAAAAACCTTCTTTTTTCCTTCTTTATTTATTGCAGTACTGGGCACTGAACTCACGGCCTTCTCACTGAGCTACATCCCCTGCCTCTTTTTTGAGACGAGGTCTTGCTAAACTGCCCAAGCTAGGTTTGACTTGTGATCCTCCTGCCTCAGCCTCCCAGTGCTGGGATTGCAGATGTAAGCCATGCGCCAGCTACAGTCCTCATTCTTCCTGTTATTCCAACCACTCGGAAACAGTGCTGTCCAACGGAATGTAACAGATCACATGCATTACTTCAAGCTGTCAAATAGCCCCTGGCTCAAGAAAAACCAAAATAATCCCGGACTGTTTATTGTCCTGGATACCCAGGAGGCTGAGGCAAAAGAACTGCTTGAGCCCAGGAATTCTGGAATAGGCAACATAGACCTGGTCTCAAAAAATAAATAAATGCGAAATTAATTTTATTTAACCAATATCCAAAATTATCACTTTAACATGTAAGCAACTTAAAAACTGATGAAACAGTTTTCACATTGAGTCTTCAAACTGTACTGTGCATTTTACAGCACATTGATTAGGACTAGATTTGAAGATACCAACAGTTACCTGTGGCTAAGGGGTTACTTTACAAGACAGCACCAGTCTAGAGTTCTTTCTCCGGTTTTAAGGCAGATATATAAAATATCATACAAAACTGGAGCAAAGAATGTACCAGCTGTGTAGCGCTGGGAAGGACAGAGGCCCGATTCCCAACCTTCAAAGCCATCCCTGCCTGCTCGGGAGAGTCCGTTTACACTACTGCACCAACATCCTCATGAATAGCAAGGGCGGGAATCCTCAAAGAACTCCACTCTGGTGACAAGTCCTGTGTCCCTCTCTACCTACATCTGTGATACTCTTAAAGACGACTCTACACTCCTTGGAAGAAAATTCATTATAAAGTCTAATTCTGATGCCTGGAAAAGCAGCTTTACATTCAAAGGAAAGAACCCTAATTCACTACCCTCATCGTTCAAAAAGGAAAAAAAGTTGCTGAAAATTCTTTTCATTTTTAAATTGCAGACTAAAAAAAAAAAAGTAAGAATTACCTGTTGAACAAGGCATCTGGACATTGGGGTCATTGCTATCCAAAACAGGCAAACAGAACTGGTTACTCGCAGATCCTAGCATAGGATCCTTATCGCTGAGCATGTTCTTCAGCGAGTCCTCTAAGACATTTTGACTTGCACTAAAATCCTCACAGACTTCATTCTCCAGGTTGGATCCTAGAAATAGGGCATCATCTAAGTGTTCAGTAGGAATTAAATGATTAAATGTATCAACTATATCCATGAAGACTTCTGTGTGTCTTTCAACCCTATAGAAAGACAAAAAAAATACCATAAGAAATAAAGCTACCAACTGAAAATCACCTATACCAAATTATTTTAATAGTTTTGAGTCTAAGAACACACTTCTGAATTTGTTTTAAAAAAGTCCTCACTTTTTTAAAAAGAATATACATTGGAAATGTGGAACGAATCCTTACTAAATTATCTTTATCATGCATGTATTATTTTACCAGAAATCCTACAAAATGTTTATTCAATTCATTATTTCTAGGTTTAAAAAAATCATGTATAGTTCATTAATTTGTCACATTTGAAAGAATTACATGGCTTAAACATAAAACCGTATGTTTTAACCGTAACACTTTCATAAGTTAAAAATCAAACACTGCTTTTACAGTAGGTCCACGTAAAAGAACTAAAATCCAATCATTTAAATGATTTACAGAAAGGTAATGTATAAACCAAAAATTGTTTTGTGAAAGTAGAGGAGGAAAATGCAAAGAAAATATTAATTAAATCCAACAAATTAAAACAAAAACTACAGAGGCACGCAAAGACGTGCACATGCAAACATATTCTCCTGGGAGTCTCCTTTTAGGATAAAATGAGAATTACAAGAAAACAGTCATATGTATTTAAACTGATTTTAGTGAGTTATATCTACACGGGTATCAGGTTAGTTTCCTATTTGAACTGCACCTACAAGTTAATTCTCAGCAAGTCATCTCAAATTTTAAAGGAGAATCAACTATCAAATTCAAGTACTGAATTATTTTCCATACTGGTTTTAGATAAAGCTGAACCAACATATTTTAGGGTAGGAAGAGGAATCAACTAAAAATATTAATATTTGGTTAGAAAATTCCATTGATTAAACAGAATATCCTCAGCTCTGTAATTCCAAAGTTTTTTAGATCCGCTCCAAATCTAAGAAAACTCTTAAACTGGCCTTGAATTCTTCCCCTATAAAAATGAGAGTAGAAAATTCAGATACTCTACCATTTACTGGGTATGTATCACATGCCACACAGTAATAAATACCTTGCCTGCATTTATATAATTTAACCCCCAAAATGAAGAGAATCTCTTACTATCCTTGTTCTGTTGTTCAGCATCATGAAGGAATGGGGATTGGCCCCACAGCCTTCTCACCAAGCCACAGACCAGGCCCTTCATTTCCTGAGACACCATCTCACTCAGCTGCCCAGGCCTCACTTTACCAAGAAAATGCACTTAATTCAAATTCAAATGAGACGGCCCAAGGCCTCTCAAGCTGAACTACAGACTGGGAAGGGCCCACTCTAAGGACCTTTGCACAGAGGCTGAGCCCTTGCTACATGGAAAACTTCCTGTCTCTTCGCAGTCTATCTCTACACTGAAATGTTAACTCTGACACCAAACGGAAACAGGAGCTATTCTACTCACTAGCTGGTTATTTTATATGCATTCTTTCTTGCTGACCAGAAGTTAGAAAAAGTTCCCCTAAGAATTCCCATTTGGGGCCAGGGATTTAGCTCAGCGGTTCCGCCACCTGCCTGTGAAGCACAAGGGCCTGAGTTCAATCCCCAGTACCAAAAAGAAAAAAACAACAAAACAAAAAAAAACTCCCTTTCGCTCCATCATGCTCTCAGTACCTAAGAAAGTTTCATTCATACATTACTAATACTTCTACTTTGTTTTTAGGTTCCAAACAAATGCCAACATAATAAATTTAATTACAAATAAATTACCAAGCCAGTAAGTGCCACCACCTGCCTCACAAGTGCAAGGTTCCAAGTTCCATTCCCGGTACAAAAAATAAATAAATAAATAAATAAATAATCAAAAGCATTGACTAACGCTTGCAAAATTAAGTAGACCAGAACTACTAATGAATTCATTTATCTGGATATGCTGGACTCCAAGCTTTAACACAGGCCTAAACTACTTTCTCTTCAGAGTTGCATCCAACTAGTAATCTTTTTTTCCTCAGATGAATCAAAAAGAAAAAGGCAACTCCAGCTCTAGAAATAAATTGCTAATTTCCCTTCTAAAAATCATATGCTGAATCTACTGAAAAAAATGCACTTATTCCCACAGCAACACAAGGCCAGTAAATTCAATAAACTTCACCTGATGTCTTTCTGTTACACCAAACATACTGTGCATTTTCGAGTTGTGGCAACCTTCAGCACCCTTGGAAGTTATGTTCACCCAACTCAAGATCACAAAGCTTTACGGAAGACCAGCCCATTCCAAACAGTTTTCTAAATGGAGCAGGTCCCCCAGTACTACAGCTGTTTATGAAAATATATAAAACTCTTCCCCAAAAGTGCCTTCAGAAGCTGTGGCCAATTGTTTAAACCCAAAAGATAAGATGTAGGCTTTATAAATCAATTTAAAAAAACAAAAAAGTAAATCATGCCATCCCTAAGATGGGTGAATCATACTTTGCAGCAGTTTTTTAGCCAAGCTGTTAGGCTTACAAGGTGTGCTTCCCTGGATTGATATAATAGGCATTATCAAGAAAAAAGGTTTCCATGGTCAAAAGTGGAGAAAGACTGAGTGCAACCAAGTTACATTTCTTTAGCAATACTTTTTCTTTATTCAACTGATTTTTTACTCAACAGCTACCACTGCATGAGACACTTTATTAGGTCAATGAGAATGGGAATCTTCTAAGACAAAATAGAATATAAAGCACCCCAAATTTATGGGTCCAAAGAAGACACTTTCAAAGGGGATACATCATAAGACTAGTATTCTGTGAGGTACATTTTACTGAGTCTATTTTCTTTAGGTGCTTTCAAATGGCTGTGCAACCAATTTCAAAGGAAAAAACTGTACAAAATGATAACAGCCATCTAACACAATTATGTTGAAAACATTTATTAACTTGCTGTCTTAATAAACTTAGAATGCCAAATATTAAGTATTTAGAATTTCAGCCTAAGAAACGGCAACGTGATAGAATCTAGAAGTCTGCATTATCAACAAAGATACTAAATCAGTTCTTTTTCTCCATAATTAGATCTCATTATCTTTGTTTTCCTGCATTACTAGGTAGTATTTTGGAGTAATTATAAATATGTAGGAAAGTGGCAGTGAGTATAGATATCTTGGATACCCTTAACTTAGTTTCCTTGTTTTGTTTCAGAAGCAGGGTCTCCCTGTTTCCCAGACTGGCCTTAACCCTGTGGATCTCCTGCCTCCGCCTGCTGGATCGCTGGGGTTACAGGTGTTCACTACTGCGCCTGAAAATTTCCCTAATTAACACCTAGCACAATGTTAGCGCCTTTAGCAGAACTAAGATTACTTTTGCTACCTTACTACTAGCTACTTTAATCATACTGTATTAGGATTTTACCAGTTTTTGCATCACTGTCCTTTTTCTGTTCTGTGATTTAGTGCATACTGCATTTACTAGATGAGCATGTCCATTTTAAGTAAGTATTTCTACAATTAATATTTGCTCTTCTACTTTTTTATGTTATTTGTATAGCATTTAATATCTGAAACTGACTTTTTAAAGTCATTTGGATAATCTGTTTATAATTAAAGTTATCCATTCACTCTTTGTAATAAATACTTATTACAAGGAATCATCATTAGCACCAGTGGAAAAAAACCCAGGCTCAAGGTCAAAGAATTCAGGATATAAAAATATACCAAAACAAAAAGGCATGTAACACATCTAAACAAAATGTGAGATGCCATATGGGAGTAAAGCAGGAAGTGTCACAAAAGGCCAAAAGCAGGTCAAGAAAGGCTCAGCAGGTGCCATAGGCCCTGGGTTCTGAGTGTCCAGAGGACATTCCTGGTGAGGGAAAAACAGATGCTAATTACAAATGGCTTCATTCAGTCCTAACAGACTGTTTATAAAAACTCAGAATACAAGTAAAAAATGTTTAGTACTAACATTCTAACTAAAGTTTAATCTGAGCCCAAAGATATTTCCCATTGTAAAATACTTGCTTCTGCTGGGCATGGTGGCGCACACTGCAACACTAAGGAGGCTGAGGCAGAAGGATCATTGCAAATTCAAGGCCAGCTTGGAATATATAGTGAGTTCAAGGCAGCATGAACTACATTAAGATCCTGTCTCCAAACAAAAATGTTTCAAAGAAATATAACTCAAAGAATTATATTACAGCCAAATTCAGTTCATAATGAAAATGCCAAATTATACTATTTTCTACATATTTCAAGTACAAAATGAGAAAAATTATTTTAAAAATGTACAATTTTATAACAAAAGAAAAAATATATTTCTACAAAAACCCACTTTGAGATTTAAAATGTCTACTTCAATTTTAAAAAACATCTTCAAAGTAAACCTATTTATACAATTTTTTTAAAAAAGCACAAGTCCAAACAATTATTAAAGCTATCAGATATTTGAATTTATACTATGATAAAGATCTGTCTTGTGTAATGTTCACGCAGGGGCTGGCATCAGGGGGTCAAAAAGGTGTCAGAACATTGCAAAACCTATGAAAACATTAGGACGATGCTAATGGTGGTTCTACGCAGACCAACTATACACGATGGTGAATGAAGATTTCACTAACAGGGTGACATTTCAGCCAAAACTGAGTGAAATGAAGGAGTGATCAATGCATACACAGGTAAGAACAATCCAGGCAAAACTTACATGGGCAAAAGCCCTGGAAGTGGAGCACACTGTGACTTCCAGCCTTTATGTTACCGTGTAAGGTAAGCAGTCAACTTCAAACATGCATAGCATGAACAAGTTTCTAAGGGCAGCAGCAGTCAAAGAATAAAAGTATGTTGTGCATGGTAGTTTATACCTGTAATCCCAGCACCCTGAGAAGCTAAGGGAGGATCAGAAGCTCAAGCCCAGCCTGGGCAACTTAGCATTACCTTGTTACAAACTAAAAACTTTTTTTTTTTCATTTTTTGAGACAGGGTCTCACTGTGTAGTTCAGACTGCTCTGGAACTCAGTGTAGCCCAGGCTGGTCTCGAACTCACAGCGATCCTCCTGCCTCAGCCTCCTGAGTGCTGGGATTACAGGTGTGAGCCACCACACCCGGCCTCAAACTGAAAACTTTTAAAAAGGTCTGGGAAGGCCAGGCGTCATGACGCACACCTGTAATCCCAGCACTCAGGAGGCTGAGGCAGGAGGATCGCTGTGAGTTTGAGACCAGCCTGAGCTACATAGTGAGTTCCAGGTCAGTCTCAACTACATAGTGAGACCCTGTCTCAACTCCCCCGCAAAAAAAGTCTGGGAATGACAAAAAGCAGGGAGGGATGTGGCTCAGGACAAAGGCCCTATGTTCAAACCCCGATACCCATAAATAAATGAAGAAATGAATGCATAAATGAACAACTGCCCATAATAAAATATAAAACTCAGGGTGATAGGGCCAGGGATGCAACTCAGTGGCACCATGCCTGCCTCACAAGCACAAGGTCCTGACTTGGCTCCCCAGGAACAAGAAGAGAAAAAACACAAAAAACTCAATGTGCTCTGCCTTCCCACCAGGCACTGTATGCACAATTTACCTCAGTGCAGTTCTTAATCAGAGGCAAAATGTATGCTAGGGAACAGATGGCCATGTTCAGAGAACTTTCCATTGTCACACCTGGAAAGGGTGCCACATGCAACAGTAAATACAGTACACTGCACTGTACAAAAATCCTGCCACAAAGCACTGTCCAGCCAAAATGTCAACAGCTCCAAGACTAAGAAACTCTGCTCTACACTTACTAATTCATTTACTTTAACAATCCTGTTTATACTCGTGATTATACCAGAAACATTAAAGTGGAATTATGGAGATTAAGTTATTTGCTGTAATAAGTGGTAGGGCTAAAATAGGAACCCAGAAAATCTCATTCAAAACTCAATGTGCTTGCCACTACCCCAAATTACCTTTTTTAAAGTTTAAAATGTTTAAATGTCTATTATGCAGGACACTGCTCTAAACAACTTAAATGTGTTACACCATTAAGTCCTCACAATCACATAACTAGGCAGGGACTACTATTACTATTCTCAACTTACAAGAGAGGGGCTTAAGCTAGCAAAGTCACTCACAATAATTGCATAGAATGACAGCTGCGATTTAGCTGTATGACACCATGGTTAATTTTTCACTACTATGACAAAAAACACTGACGGTGAGTCATAGGTTAACCCAGGAGAGAGTCAGGAAAATTAGTAAATGTTAAGCCATACGTTATGATACAATTCTACAAAGTACTATAGAGCAAGCAAGGCAACCTAGTCAGCTGTTCCTCACACCTATAGCAAATTTTGGTCCAGCTTCATTAGTCAAGATCTATTGTCAAGACCTCATAAAAGGAAGCAAGGTTCAAAACAACTCTTCTGAAAATGTTTGGTAAAAGGGGTATATACAGTAAAAGATATGAAGGTCTAGGGCCGGGGATGTAGCTCAGTAGTGCTGCGCCTGCCTCACAAGTGCAAGATCCTGAGTTTGATACTCAGTACCAGGGGGAAAAAAAGATAGGAAGGTCTGCTGTACAAAGATACCAAAGACCACAGCAGACCTACAAACTTCAGGTACAAGTTGAAACTGGCAACGGTGGCAAGGAAAAGTTAATTTCTAAGTTCATAGTTATTTTGCCCTTATAAATGACATTTTATGAAGCATCAGACAACTGAATTAACCACCGAAGTAGTGCAACTAGCTCATCACTGAATCGGGGCCTAAGTCCAAGCAGTACCAGGCCCTAAGGGAAGTGTGTCATGTGCGATATCTCCTCAGTTCTTCGCAGGGACTCTGTAAAGCAGGTGCAGTTGCGATTTCTCTTTTACAGAACAGCAAATTGAGGCCCAAGCAAGCACAGTTCTCCAAAGGTCATATACCAAACATTCTCAAATTCAAACCCAGTGATTCCTAAGCAGCACTTTCAAACTACTGTACTTTATATACTCCACTTCAATGACGTGTTAATTTTTCTGGTTTCAACATACTAATAAAATCTTTTAAAATACTAAAAACAAAAGTGACTCACTCTTCTTCCAAAATAATGCAGGAAATACACCATTAGCCCCTCTAAAACAAAAACGTTGTTTCCAGTTATATGCGAGCAGTACCATCTGGAGGAAAGGCCAACTTAGCAACAAGACTGTGTGATTTACGTTCCCAGTCAGTGTCGCGTTCTCGTACGTCCATCTATACACCAACTGTGGCTGTGGGATTAAATCCCACCTTTCTACACGCCCTGCCCCACTCCGAATTCTCTAATAAAGACTATCCACACTGATTAAAACTGAGGAATAGTTTAAAATCCTAACAGTTCCTCTACATGTTCTCTTCATTACACAAATGGTGATAAAAGTTTAAATTCTCTGACCATTAAAAAATGTCTAACTTAAAAACACAGCATATGACAACTTATTTGGTAGTTTATACAATGCCTTGTAACTCCTTTATCTTCATTGTTTTTTGCAGTACTGAACCCAGAGCCTTCACACTGACCTACATCCTCAGCCCTATTTTATTTTTCACTTTGAGACAGGCTCCAAGTTGCTAGGGTACTCAGGCTGGTCTAAAATTTGCAATCCTTCTGCCTCAGCCTCTCAGAGAGCCAGGATTATGCCTAGTCCAATGCCTAATAACCCTTGAAACACATTTTTAAACTCTAATACACTGATTTAATTCCTCATATTCTTCAGCTTAAATTATATTCTTTAAGTATAGAAAGTCTCAAACATTTTTAATTAAATCATTTGTCAGTAGCTTTCCCGATGAAATCAAATAGCAGTAACTAAAAGAAAATGGCTTTTACCGTTTTCAACATTCAGACTGTATCATAAATGTGTAGCAGTTTGCAAGGCATTTCTGCAGTTTAAAAAAGAATAGGGGCCAAGGATTTAGCTCAGTGGTGCTGCCGCCTGCCTCACAAGTGCAAGGTCCTAAATTTGATCCCAGGTTCAAAAGAAATAAAAAATAAGATGTCTGTGCTTCTGAAAATATAGTCCAAGATTCTCAGAGGATGCTCCAAGAAGAAACAAAAAAGAAATAGAGCCCAAGATCTTATCTTGAAAGGAAAAACTAAAAGTCACCTGTTCTCAAGAATATTGGGAATGTGGGTTTATGAATACACTGTACTTAGAATTAGCACTCTAAGAACCCAAAACTCCTTGATACTGAGTAGTGAATTAGTTATGAGTAATACAAAAATCTGGGTGCTGATAATAAAGCTCCATTATTTCATTTAAAAACAGAAAAGATATCAGCTGCAGAGAAAATAAAACAAGGCCAGGGATTTAGCTCAGTGGTTCCGTAACCTGCCTTGAAAGCACACGGTCCTGAGTTAGATCCCCGGTACCAAAACAAAACAAAAAAACAAACAAACAAAAACGTTGTATTAAAAATTATAATGGAACTCAATGTTATTTTTTAAAGTGCATTTATTTAGGAAAGCAAAAAGTACCGCCCAAAAGCAAATGACCCCATCAAAGAATTATTATTAGCATCCAAAACACGGAACCATGTTTTCATAATTTTCATTCACCAGTTTTTCCAACTATCCCCCTACTTTGTAAAAATCTGAAATCTTACGATAGCTTACAGTAATCAAGTCATTTGCTACATTCCATCTTTTATCCATATTACATACATAAAAGACTATCAACCTTTCCTAACTCATTCCAATTCTCGATATAATTTCTATGGTTGTAACATGATTTTTTTTTTTTTTTTTGGTATCAGGGATCTAACTCGGAACCTTGTGCTTGTGAGGCAGGCGGCGGCACCACTGAGCTAAATCCCCGGCCCAAGCAACATGATTTTAAATTATTTAATAAACAACTTTCCTTCAACTTTTCCACTTGCAATTGATCTGACCAAACCTACGTTTCACATACATTTATACAGACCATTTCTCTTAGACTTGACCTAGTGGAATACACAACACACAAGAACACCATCAACTCAGCTTGATGAAGTCATCTAAGGCCACTCCAACAACACACACTTGCTATTAATTCCGTTGTAAGAGAATTTTACTGTTCTCCCACACGGATGCAAAAGCAACGTTACCTACTAGACTTCTCATGCTCTTCCATCAAGTATAGAAGGAAAATGGGGAAACTCCCATCACCAACTCACTTGTTTTCCTTCTGCCAAGTCACTGGTACAGCTATCAAATAAAGCTGAAAACCTGAAACTGCGATTCTTAAATCAAAGTAGCCCATTTCATCTAGTATGAGCACAGCTCCTAACGAATTTACTGACGACTTTGTGGCTTAGTCAGAGCCACAACAGTTCTCAAAAGTCCCCCTCAAATTCTGTTACTATCACTGAAAAGCAGAGTACAGATTTTAAAATAAGTGATGAAAATGACGACAACGTAGAGAAAAATCTCTGTGGTAGTGAACAAAAAAATGGAAAGAAAAAGTAGAGAAAAGGTCTAAGCGGTAGTAAAAGTTAAATGGAATAACAATCTCAACACCTTGTGTGCTCTGGCACAGAGCTACAAATTCAAAAATATAAGCATGCTACAGTAGAAAATAGCCTGGTTCTACGACTCACGTGTCTCTTCTATGACAAACACACATCTTCGCCTACAAACATTTTGTATTTCATTCAAGACTTTAAAAAAACAAGGTGGAAGTGAACGTGTGACTGAGGGATGGCTCTGCAAGAGCTTCAAAGACCAGCTGACAAAGGCGGTGTGGGGTAGTGGGCAGGCAGCGGGCCTCCAAACAAGCAGCCGACCAAAGTTCGGCCCCAAAATACCGCCCCGGACAATGCACAGCGCGGCAGTGCACGGCCGGCGTCCCCGGTGCTCTCCCCGAGGTGAAAGCCGGGGCCGGGAG
>NW_022900939.1:45618372-45652366 GCF_012274545.1 Fukomys damarensis
CGTCAGACCTCCAGGGCCGGCTCTGGAGCAGTGGGTGCCGAGTCCGGCCGAGGCCCTAGGGCCTGGCTGGGGCGCTTGCGGAAAACAAACGGTGCCGCGCCTTTCCTTCACTTGCTGGGTAATCTGTTTTTGACGATCTGTTACTTAAGGTAGCAGCAAAGGGTTTTGTTGTTTTTGAGTGATAAATGTTTTACGTTTAACATCTAAGGTGGCGAATAGCGTCGGATGCAACTCTGTCCTGCGGAGAAGCTGCACCACTCGGGGAGGCTGCGCCAAGATGATTGCAAGTTTGAGCCCAGTCCGGGCAATTTCACGGGACTCTGCCTCAGAAAAGTTTTTAAAAGGCTGGGGATGTAGCTCCGAGTGAAAGCTCTGGGATCTGTACCCCGTGGTACAAAAAAGCAAAGCTCTTGGGGAGTCCCTTGGTTTGTGAGTATATAGAGATCCTGAGCCCGAAAGTTTGCAGTCCCTGGTCAAGGTTGCCTGTTGGACGGCAGCTCCTCAGAGCCCATCGCAGCCCTTCCTGAGCACCTTGCTGCAAGTGTTGCCTGTCACTCACTCTGACCAAAGTGAGCCCCTCAGGGAAGGACAGGAATTGTACCTTCTGACTGCCCAGCCACCACAGTGACACCTGCGGAGCACCTCCAGATGGCCCGCACCCTGCTGAAACCTTCACTGGTCATTCTCACACCAACCTGAGTTGACCATAAGGGAGCTGAGTGCTGGGAGGCACAGATCTGCGCTGTACTCTCTTCAGTCTTCTGATGTTTTAAGCACTCCGTATACCAGATGTCCTTCTACAAAGGAGGTTAATGTCTTGATTCTCCAGGATTTCTAGAGCCCCCCCCCACCTTAACTCTTCAACCTCATTTGCAACCCCCAGGGCATCATGGCAGATTCTTCGAAAGGGGCATTGTGAAAGGATGTATGATGTCCACGTTTAATTGTTAAAGAGTATGTCTATTGATGGAATATCGATTCTATGAATTTCATATTAAACAATGTACTCAATCGGAAAATGAAATACCAATATAATTTTAATATGTACTGTGTTTAGAATAAAATCAACATTTTCAACATCATCTCTTTACTTGCTTACAAACTCTAAAAAATAACAGCAGAAATATATTCCTATATGAACTACAGTGAAAATACAAGCAAAACTACCACAGAAATAGTCTTTGCTTCAGTTAATACACCTAAGGCAGTCTTCACACATTGACAGCAGCATGTTCCACACACAAGTATCGCTTACACTGATAGAACATGTGCTTTGTTTTCCTGTCTTCTTTGGAAGGACATCCCTGACATCTTGCTGGCCTTCCTGTTTTTTTAGGTTTTTGTGATGTTTCACCTGTCCTGTTCAACAGTCTGCTCCAGTATTCTTTTGCAGAATTCTTTTGACAGATACATAGTGTTCTTCCTCTCTCATAATTGTTCATTATCAGTTCTAGTCCCAACCCTCTAAGAAAATTTCACTGTGATATTTTGTGTTCTTAATTTCTTTATAAACTAAAACTATTTATGCCTGACATGTTTAGGGTGGAGTAAAACAAGCACTGGCCAACACTTTGTGTTTTGAGTGACACAGTTACTGCATAACTCATCAACAACATCTACGCCGCCTTTGGTTTTGTTGTAAAACATGACTATTTCTGGCCTCATTTGTGTGCCTTATCAATCTTTTTTGTCTTGTTTTTGTTTCTTTGAGATAGGGTCTCCTCTCACTATGCAGACTAGGATAGCCTTGAACTCACTATGTAGCACAAGATGACCTAGAACTCACAGGATCCTCCTGCGTCAGCCTCCCAAGTACTGGGATTACAGGTGTGCGCTACCATACCTGGCTTCACTATCAATCTTATCATCACGGTATAACACTGACAATACTACTTTGTTTTTCTCCACCATACAGGAGGCCAATGTTACAGCCTTCTGAAATCCAAAGATTATACTATGTATTTCTCTATTGTGAACTTGGCAATAGTTTTTCAGGAATTTCTGCTTTGTTCTTGCAAATAGTTCTTGTGCTATTCCACTGGTGTTCTTTTAGCAAGTGTAACATCAATGGGGGACTAGTGAATCAATTGTCAAATGTGACATTTGGGTCATTTTTTGAAATGGGAGTAACGGGTCTCTTCACAAAGTCATTCAGTTTAATCACTGAGCACGAAGAAAGACCTAGTGGCTGAGTTCCTGGATAAATTTCTAAATTCAAGGTGTAAAATGTTTTTGCATCTACCAGGGCATATATTTTTATAATATATTTGGAAGGTTTATTTGACATATATTGCTAAAACCTTCAGCAACCACAATATAATGCAAGTTGTTTGTCAATTGTAGGGCATTCAAACATTGTATAAATTGTTTGACAGTTCAAAGCTTTCAAAATATAAGTGAACAGTGAATAGTAGCCCAATTGTCAGATTTTTCTCCCTTCTTGATAGATCTTTTTGTCATCAAAACGTAGGCAACTTTGAAGAAAACCAAATCTCTTGAGTGAAAATACTGTTCTAAAAATCTCAATGCCACATCTGTCACTTCTCCATAAATCCTTTAGGTTCTGACAATTAGAATGATAAAATCCTGCTGTGAAGGCTTATGGTTCAAATAGTGAGATGTCATGATAAATGCAGTTTTGAGTATTACTGTTGGTGCGTATAGGACATTTCTTATATTTTATTATTAGTGCATTTCAAAACATCTTATAGCATACATCCCATCACAAACACTTTCCAGCATTGAATTGCAGTGTTGCATTCCATCCATTAGGTTTCATCCATGGTAAGAATTTAACATTTTCTGACCTAGCTCTAATGATGCACATGACCATTTCATAGCATTTTGAGCAGTTGAATATTGATTTACATTACTGTTTTCTTCCTCTTCTGAATCAAGGTCTTTATTTTGTACTTCTCCATCTGTAGTATCTTGTTATCTTCTTCTGCTCTCACTTTCAGCCTTCTCCCAAAGTTGTAAAAGCAAATTTCCTTGCAATATTGTACTGACTTGGCTAATTCTACAAGAAAAATCAAAAGGAAACATTTAATAAAGCATTAATAAACAAAAATGTAACGCGATGTATAGCATGGGTAAAACTCACCTGTTTATACTTTGACACGTGCACACGCTTTGCCCTGCATCGGACCAAGTGGATAAACACAAAGATTGCTGCCTGTATTCTCCCAGAGCAGCTGCTGAGACACAAGGCCAGCCACCATTATGCTAAAGTACAGATTACAAAAGTATGCTAGGGGTGTAAAAGGTTTTCTTTCCCAAAGGCCCAAGGTGCAGTCTCCAATAGTTTAAAAAAATGTGAAAAAAATTGATAACATTTGACCCAGGAAAACTGAAGGATGGGAAGGTAAGATCGTGGAAGTTAGTACACAGTGCAGATATAAATGTCAGGGTTTTTTGTGTTTAGGGTTTTTTTTGTTTTCGTTTTTGTTTCTGTTTTGGTACTGGGAATCGAACTCGGGATCTCACACTTGTGAAGCCAGCAGTGGAACCACTGTACAAAATCCCTGGCCCATAAATGTAGGTTTTGATATGAAAGATGTCATCACTGAAATGCTGGTTTCTATGGTGTCAGTTCCCTAGAGTAGCAAAGATGGAAACACTCAGAAGAATTAACTGCAATGAGCATAAAATTGATAAAAATATTATATTTATTTAATAGAATTATCTCTGGAAGACATTTTCTTTCATTTTATTTTTGCTGTAGGGTCTCACTATGTAGCTGGCCTCAAATTTGCCATCCGCTTGCCTCAGCTTCTTGAGTGCTAGGATTATAGGTATGCATCACTGTGCCTAGCTTCTAAAAAGGTTTCTACATAACACACTTTCATGTTAGTTTAGAGTATATTTAAATATCTTTATGCCTAAACATAAGATCAGAGCCAGATGTGGTGGCAAACACCTGTAACCCCAGCACTCTGGGAAGCTGAAACAGGATTACAAATTGAAGCCCAGTCTGAGCTATTTAGTAACTTGGTGAGACCCTGTCTTAAAAAAAAAAAAAAAAAAAGATTAGGGAATGCATCTCTGGGTGAGGGACTACAGTCTCTAGTACTGCAATAAAACGAAATGAAATACAAAATATCCGAGCTCATCTTATTAAGATCATCACTAGACTTAGGGGCAAGAACAAGAACCCTTCCTTATAGTGCCAGGCTTTCTCCGTTCTACCCATTTCTTCACCGACTTTCTCCAAAAAGATGCCTACTTTAAGCAGTAATCACTGATAAAGGGAAGTGCACACCCCATCCAAGGATAAATCACTTGCATCACATACGAATGAGGGATAGGACTAGAAAGACTAGGTCAGATAATGGCCAGTTTTCCTTGTTCCAGGAACTGTGCACCTTTGAAGCCTTCAGCAGTTCTCAGGAACAGGAGCAAAGAGAGATTGAGGCACAGGTTTCTATTCATACTCAAACCCGGGACCTCTCAACGCCTCTGTAGGAGTCTCCCTGCCAACCCACAATTTCATCTATTTGTCCTTTTATTTAGCCATTCTTTTATGTACCCCAATAGGTTTCAGAAATAAACACGTTGTTCCTTTGGTCAAGGGACTCAAAAATGTGGGAAAGATGAGCAGGAGACAATTTCAGTGCCGACTGGTGCATTTATTCTTATTTGCTCTGCCTGGACTGGGACATTGCTGACAGTGGGAACGCTCTCAGGGCCAAAAGGTATGGGGGAATTTGGTGTGCTTCAAGAACTACAAAGGATTCACTCTCTGAACTGGCCATGGTGGTGCCATCATAAAAATACTCAGAAATCTGTTAACAAGGACAACTTTGATAATGTCCCTTAGTGACAACATCACCTTCCTACTTCAAATCTTTCTACAAGTCTCCAAAATGTCAAAAATAAAAATTTTAACTTCTTAATATGGTCATCAAGTCCCTTAGGCATTGTACTTGCCCAGCTGTTCACCTTGCAGTTCTCTGAGATGCAGTCAGTCCGCATCAGGCAGCTCGGAGGCAGGGAAGCAGCTGCAGCAGGAAGCTGTCCATGGACAGCAACGGCAGAGACGTGTCCATGTCCATTAGGCAAGGCTGCCTCCAAATGCAGGTTATAGGATTTCTTTGGCATGGAGATGGACCCAGGATAGGTTGCCCATTCATAATTCTTCCAGCCGGGGATTTAGCTCAGTGGTTCCTGCCTCGCAAGTCCAAAGTCCGGAGTTTGATCCCCAGGAATCACTGAGCTAATCCCTGGTCCATGTGTTTATAATTTGTTTGAATTTCAACTATAACTTAAGAAAATTTACAAATCTTATGTACAATTTAAGGTCTAGAGAAAGACAGCACCAAGAAAATGTAGATTTTGCTTGGAAAGTCTAGTACACCCTATGAGGAAAGTTTTCTCAGGTTGTCCCAACAACAGAAATACATCAGAAACGATTGGTCACAAACCAGAATTTAGAGCACACATTGGAAGCTATGTGAAGGAGGGTTCTAAGGTTGGAGCATAAACGTCTCCTAAAGACTTTTACTCCCTGGGTGTGAGAGGGAGCTGGTGCAACTGTAAGAATGGAGCCTAGTGGTTGTCTTCCCGTCCCTGGAGGGGGAGCAGGAACCCAGCCCATTCCTCTTTCTGTTTTTCACTTCCTGGCCATGAGATGAGATTCCACTTACAGGCCGGAGCCGTGGGCCCAAGTCATTAAGGCCTGGAACTGCTGAAACCAAGTGAAAATAAACCTTTTCTCTGTTAGCAGATTACCTCAGATGTTTGTTACAGTAATGGAAACCTGACTAATGCTCAGGGCCAGGAAAGAGGACTTCATCTGACTGGAGGAATTTCAGGGAAGTCGCACAGGAAAACTATTCTCAGGAAAGGAAAGGTTAATCCCACTCTGAGATGTTCCAGAAGCAGAAGGCTGGAATTTAGGGTGCAAAACAGCTGAGAGATTGGCAAAAACCTGGTGGGGTAAGACCAAAAAAAAAAAGGACTCTGAAACAAAATTAGAATCTATAAAGGTATTTTTAAAGGAAGAATTGTCATGATCTTATTATTTATTTATTTATTTATTTTTGTGGTACTGGGGATTGAACCCAGAGACTTTACACTGAGCTAACACCCAACCCTTTTGAATTTATTTGAGATAGCATCTCATTAAGTTGCCTAGGCTGGGCTGAAAATGTGCAGTCTTCTTGCCTCAGCCTCTCAGACTGCTGGAATTACAGGCCTGTAACACCACTACGCCTGGCTGTGGTAACTTTTTTTTTTTTGAGATATAATTCACATGCCACATGTTTTAACCAATTAAAGTATATCTGTTACCTTGTTGGGTGTAAAGTAATATAGAGTCATTGTTTTGTTTTTAAATGATCTATGTTTTCTATTTGGTTCTTGTTTTGTTTTATTTTTGAAAAAGAGATCTTGTTATGTTGCCCAGGCTGGTCTTGAACTCCTGGGCTCAAGTGAGCCTCCTATCTCAGCCTCCTGAGTAGCTGTAACTACACATGCATGCCATCACACCCGGCTTTACTTTCTATAGCTTGAGTCTGATTAGTTAAATTGTAATTTAATAGGAAATTATTTGTAATGTCTGTTTTCATATATAGTGACACAAGCTTTTTATTTTTATTTTTGCTTTTTAGATCATTTGTTTTAATAGCTATGTTCATATTTTTCTCATTTTTAAAGCTTTATCTTTTATAACCTTTTTTTTGTACTGGGGATCAAACTTGGGTCATTGTCCTTGCCAGGCAGGTGGTGGAACCACTGAGTTGAATCCCCAGCCCCAGCTTCATTTTTTATAATTTTCCTTGACTAACTTCACCTAGGATTCATGTTGTTATCATTTTTAATGTATCATTTTCAGCTTTGTCAGCCAGCTCTATTTCACTTTTGTCTTCTATTCCTTGATTTAAAAGAAACTTGTTTAGGGCCAGGGATTTGGCTCAGTGGTTCTGCTGCCTGCCTCACAAGCACAAGGGTCCGAGTTCGATCCCCGATACCAAAGGAAAAAGAAGAACATTGTTTGTTCTGCTTTCAGGAGGATTACTTACAATGAAACAAAGGTGAGCAATGAGTGTAAAAGTATATATAACAGATTTCCCACTGCAGGTAGGGGAAGGGAGAAGGAAAATGGTACCTGGGCCCGAGGGGCTCAGTGGTGAATGGAGGAGACTTAGACCCAGCCAGACTATCATTTTGGAAGGAGAGCTGACAAAATATGCTAATGGGTTATCTGTGAAGTTGAGGAAGATTGAGAAGGCCGTGATTTGGCATCTAAGCAACAGGGTAGATGATGGTATCATTTGGTAGACTGGAAAAAGTTGATATAAGAACAGATCGGGGTGTAACAATAATTCTTTGGCAGATATTTTGTAGGTTTTATGTTGGAAATATCTATCAGATATTCAAATGAGGATTTCAAATGAATAATTGGCTTTCCAATGAATAATTTCAAATGAATCACTGAGGCTTCAAATTCAGGGGACATGGCAGAGCTAAAGTTATGAATTTTTTAGCAATCGGGATGTAATTGATGCCATCTAAACCATGGACTCAATTATCTCTGAAGAAGTAAACGTAGATGGAGGAATTAAACGGAGCTGAGCGGGCTCTCTGGAGTGTGGTGATGTTTGCAGGTGAGCAGAAAGCCAGATGTGGCGTAGACTCTACCCATGACTTTGTCCTAAGGCGCTGGGTACCTGGCTAGTCGGGCACCGGGAGCCAGGCAAGCCAGCCCTTTGGGAGCACACCGTAACAGGGGGATCCTGTTTCTGAAATGTGCTGTAGGACAAGAACTGGAAGGACAAAGCAAGTTATCAGTGTCTGAGCTATTAGTTCAGAGGACAATCAGCAGCTAAATTGGCTCCATTTATTCAATAAATAGCATTTTCTGAGAACCTGAGGTGAAATATAATGTTGAGAATATAGCATGTACATAGTATATAGCATCTGTAATATTTAAAAATTTTCATTTATATTAGTGCATGCCTGTAGGATGGAGCTGGAGACACACTGTTTTTCTGTTTCAGTTCAACATCACAATACTTCCTGAAGGACACTTTCCCCGCCTCCTCACACACTGGTGCTACTGTACAAAGCCTTAGTCTGCTTGCTGCAATATGGAAGCCAGTTAGTCCAGCGGAAAGGCAGTGGTAGAGGCAGGGTGTGGCAGCTCGTGCCTATAATCTCAGTAAACCAGGAGGACCGTCCTCCTGTCCAGGCTGGACAACATAGCAAGATACTGTCCCAAACAATTTAAAAAAAAAAAAGGCAGTGGCTGGTACAGAGGAATTTTATTAAGAATATCCACCTTTTGAAAAGATGGCATAAAGAGCCACCTTGCCATGATTTAGGACAAGATGGGTGACCGCAGGCAGACTGATGGTTCGTGTCTTCTCACAGGTGGGAGTTTGTGGTCAAATGAAGCACATCTCATCCAGTGGCCTCTTCAAGAGATGTTTCCCAGTTCTGCAATCTTGAAAGCAAAGAGGGGTAGGGGAAAGGGAAAAAAGGGGAACAGAAATCTGTGAAGAGGAAACACATGGAAACAATGTCTTTGTAAACAGGGACAGGCGGAGGGGAAGGTTGGAGAATGGGGAAAATAAGAACCAAGAGGCATCATGTAAAGGTACAAGATCCCAATGATGAGTGCTGGATTGTGCCAAGGTCCCCTTGGTTCGTACTGAAGTCTTTACTGGGAAGAAATATGAAGACACCTGCCTGTCCCCTCGTAATATGGCTGTCCCAAGCATCAGAAGGAATGGTTTCCAGCTGGCTGGCGTTCAGGATGGGTTCCATCACTGCTCCAGGACAGCCGGCAGGTGCAAGAGGACCTTCTTCTGCCCGCGGAGGCCCTCAGCAGGGAAACCGAGCAGAACTATGACTGTGCAGGACAGATCTTGATCATGGTGCTGTCTGCCAGGAGGCAGCTGTTGCAATCAAGGCCATGGCAAAATAACTGGCTCCCAGGGTGGCGCGGCGGCGGCCCCTCCCTCAGCCTGGCCCCAATGTAGCTGGGCCCTTGGCTGGACTCCTACGCAATTTATTTGACGCTTTGTTTTGGTTTCCCCAACCCCTCAATCTGTCTGAGAGCCTTGGTGAAGCTGACGGGAGGGGGGAAAGGGTGGGCGCTGCTCGTGGTTGAGGTTTGTTTGTTTGTTTGTTTAATTCAATTTGGAATAAAAAAAAAAAAAAGCCCAAGCAAAGATCACTATTTCTTCGGGGCATTCTTGCTCTGACTGCCGATGTGCCCGTCCTGACACTCAATGCACCAGCTGGCAGAGGCGCTGCGCCCAGGCCCTCTCCCTGCACCCGTCTTGCCCGGTGTCTGTGATGGGCACAGGTCACGTGGGTTGAGTGGGAGCCAGGCCGGACACCTGGCCCGGTGCCCAGCTTCCGTGGGTGTCCTCTCCGGGGCGCCTTCAACTTTTACCTAACTCTGTCTACTGTGATTACCAAACCAAGGGTCTATGAAGTAAATGTTTAATTAGCTCATGCAACTGTAGATTGTAAACTTCAAAAAAACTGCTGAAAGCTTTTTCTCTAAGCACGACACATGGCTCAGTAGAAATGTAATACACATTCCTTGGCTGAGTGACCGAGAACGGATTTTCACGAGGATCTGAACCTCTGAGAAGGGAGCCTTCACACCATCTCCTCACCCCTGTGCCAGTCGCCCATCGATCAAAGAACGGAGGCTGAGCAGCACAGAGACTGGCTCAGTACGGTTCCGTACCTGCATTTCCGAGAGGAGCCAAGGGAGACGCGTTCCCTGAAGGATGTCATGCAGCGTGAAGGTAGCAAGCTCTGCTCTGGAAGAAGGGGAGGCGTCTGCCCCATTTCTGGAGCGGACCGTGATTGCTGTCACATCTACAAGGTTCAGGGGACGTGGTATTCTGTCCGCACCTCGCGGCTGGCAGTGCCAGCAGCTCTGAGAGACACTCAGCCTGGCCGTCACGGTTGTCACAGGGTCCCCCTCCGCGCACGCACCCCCAGAAATGATAGCCATTTAGACGGTAATGGGCACGAGGGAGGAAAGCGGGAGCGCAGCACCTCAAGCCTTTGGGCTCCCGTGAGAGCCACGCATGTTCCGACTGAGGCAGTGTGTCTCCTCAGTCTTAGCTCTCGAGGGTCCTCCAGGGACCCTGGACTCTGGTCCTGCCGCTTCCCTGAGGTAGCCGGAGGAATGTGTGATATCTTAAATATGTTACCACTGCACGTTGAAGAGATCAAATTTCCACACATTACAGACGGACTGGAGCACAGCTCCGGGGGATTGGAGGAGGCAGGCGTCTCTCTCACACGGTGAGTACATGGGCGCAGATTAACACTTTGTGTGTTCCTGGCACTGGGGATTGAACTCAGGACCTTGTACTCTTGCCAGGCAAGCGCGGTGCCCCTGAGCCGCATCCTGGAAACCGAACCTCTTTTGGCAGATGCCAAATTGCTGACCGGCAAAGTTAATATTCACCGAAAAGCTAAGTCAAGCTAAATGTCACCCTGAAAACATCAACTTCTAGAAAATAATAATTAATCTGAAACTTTCTACAAAATTTATTGTTAGAAATATATCACAGAAGGTATTATTAAAAATGCTAGAGGCTCAATTTTGAAGTTTAACCTCATACTGCACACACAAAAACATAAAATAATGGTTCATTGCTCAAATGTTGTCCTGCCCTTGTGCTCACCATGTGTAAGACTAATTATCAAATCAGGGCCTTGGTGTTAGCTTGCTTTCCCGCTGAGCCTATCGGAGGAGATACTTTCCCATGCCTGGGTCTGTCCGTTGGCACCACTGGGTAATGTTGCTAGTGAGCAGACCAAGGAAGGAATTGACTGAGAAAATACTGTCACTTCTGACTGGAAGGTTGCCTTGATGCTTCTGTGTGACACAAATTTCCATGCACTTACTCCCAAAGGCAGCTCTGATCATTTTCCCCAGGCTGAGGTGGATGCACCTTCACTGAGCAGGCAGTCAGGAACACATGAAGGCAGAGACTTCCGTCCATAAGTCAGAGAACACATTCTCGGCATCCAGTTCAAGGTGGTTTTTGTTTGTTTGTTTGTTTGTTTTGTTTTGTTTGAGACAGGGTCTCACTATGTAGTTGAGACTGACCTGGAACTCACTATGTAGTCCAGGCTGGTCTCGAACTCACAGCGATCCTCCTGCCTCAGCCTCCCAAGTGCTGGGATTACAGGCGTGTGCCACCCCACCCGGCTTTCCTTTAGGCTCTTTTTAAAAGCTGTCATGCCAGGCGGGGTGGCACACGCCTGTAATCCCAGCACTCAGGAGGCTGAGGCAGGAGGATCTCTGTGAGTAGAAGCAGGAATAGAAGGGAACTATCTGCAACAGAATAATTTTCACAGATGGTATAATCTTTAGCATAGTAAAGGATGACAAAAAAAACCCCACCAGAAATATACAAAGTAATAAAAGATTTATAAACATGACTGTTTAAATACAAAACAAACTAAAATATTTCATGGTTTGAGTAGGAGATTTCATATAAGTAAAGAAAATACTTACCTCGATGTTCGCAACGTTCTTTGTTTGGTACAGGTTAATATTGGACTTAGAACAAAGTATAATCTTACTCAACTTCACTGTAGAGTAAGCAATGCTAACAATATTTTAGTCATGCAAATGCTACTTTGGCGGGGTTTCAATTTTCAAAATCATTCTATACCAACAAAGAAAGCTTAATGTTGTTTGTGGGTCAGGAAAGAATGAGTTAAGTGAATTCATTTAACTAAATCATTCAGTGCCCCTAAATTGGGAGGTGCAACGCTGGGGCAGAGGAGAAGAGGCATAGATCGAATGAGACATTACTGTTTTAGAATATTCTAATTCCAAACAAGGCAAGATGAGGCACACCTATCATCCCAGCACTCTGGGAGGCTAAGGCGGAAAGATTGCAAGTCTGAGTCCAGCCTGAGAAACTGCAACTCGGCAAAACCCTGTCTCAAAATTTTAAAGAATTTTTACAAATTTTAAAAAGGGTATGGATGTAGCTCAGTGTGAAGGCCCTGACTTCAATCCTCAGGGTGCGTGTGTGTGCACACATACAGAAACACACATACAGAATGTAAACCTGTAAATGTAACCGTTTGAAGACAGATAACCATGGCGGTACCAGTTACTATTTATGCAGAATTTACTGTGTTTCAGGCACAGTTCTAAGCACGTTACACATCTTAGCTGCTTAATCCTCACAACAATCCTTTGAAGTGCCTGGATTTTCTCCAGTTGAGAAATGGCAAAACTGAGTCACAAACGGTTCAGGAACTTCCCTATTTACACACCTAGGAATGCCTGACAAAAATCAAACAAATATTTAATTAGAAGATGTGGCTGGGAAAATTGGAAAGCATGAAAAATAATTTGGATTAGAAATCATTATTAGGTGCCAGCTTCGGCAGCAGATATACAGAAATTGGAACGACACAGAGAAATCATTATTAGTATATATTACTCAAGTTGGTGTATGTGAAGTAAGAAGTGATTTTAAGCTATGGAGCTACAAAGAACTCCTAAAAGAGCTGGAAGCAGAGCAGCAGAGCCATTGAGCCTTGCTTGGCCTCCCCTCAAGATGGCTACTGGCCACTCGCCCTTTCCTGTGGTCTCTGGACCCAAATAACTCACCAGCCCCTGCAGTCCGCTGGATCGCCAGCCACCCTGCTCCCCTCGTGCATGTATGCAGTCCTCCTCAGTTGCCTGCGCGGACCTGTGCAGCTGCGGTTTGGAGCTGGCCTTCCCTACACAGTGAGTCCGGGCTCAGGGAGAAAGCACTGCTTGCCGTCTCCTTCTTCTTCACTGAAGTCTCTCCTGGGGGTTTCAATGCTCGCTTTAAATCCTGTCTGGGTCCAGGAGACCACTTCCTTCCTTCCCCTCCTCTGCACATCGCTGTATTCCAGCATCTCGATGCCGGAGCTCAGAGGGGCTTTCTGTGCACCGTAGCACTCTGCCATCTTCCCAGAAGTCTGCAATGTTAGTTTGGGATAGCTACACCAAAAGTGGGAGCAAATATTTTACTTTTGAAAGAAGGCTTGTTTTTGTGAATTGTTTTAAAACATACTGAAACATTGAGTGCCTGTAGATCTAGTACTTGTTCCAGTGGACAGGAAAGGATTTTGAAAAATATGCATTTAATTGACAACTGGAACCTAAAAACATTCATTAGCTTTGTGTCTTAGAAATTGATAATACAGCCTCATGTTCTGCTCTTGCTCATCTGAGACATAAGTTAAATGTGTTCTCATGAACTTGCTCTGAAGGTTGTGCTTCATCTTCATTACCATAGCAATGGAAAATGCATTCATCACGTTTTATTGTGAAGGTTTGACTAGCTCTCTCGGGGGAGGATGCGTTCCAACAGGGTGCAGCTCTTGCCTTGTTCATTTTTCTGGTGTTACCTTTTGTCATGTAGGTTTCTTTTCTCTTTCTCTGTTCTTTCTTTTCAGAGAACATAATACAATATTCTTCAAATGTTAAAAATATGCCAGGAAGGGTCCCTTTATTAAATGAAAGCCTTCAGTTTTTGATTCATTACATCACTGTTTTCATTCACTCCAATGCCTATGATTTTTTTTTTTTTTTTTTTTTATACTGGGGATCAAACCTTACGCTTGCAGGGCAGGTGGCAGCACCACTGAGCTAAATCCCTGGCCCTCATTGTATTTTACATAGGAGCTTGAAAGACATTAAATTAATATATGATGACTAATAAATACTACAAAATAGTATAGCAGTAAATAGTAGCAACAATTATTAATTCTCCTTCACATACTTATTTATTTAGAATTTAAATTTAATTATCATTACTATGAAAATTTGCAATGTAAGAAAATAATTAAATATGTAATAAGTCAAAATATTTACTAAATGAAAGTCATTTTATTATCTATGTACTTAATACCAGTATTTGGGGTGGATAACGTCCATGAGTTCAAAATAAATCAGCATTCTTAGCTGTAGAAATTCATATTTGAAAAATAGTATACCAGGAAAGAATAAATTTTAAATGACAAATCTGTTTGTATGGACTGTTGATTGTTTAAGACAACCAAATACCTGGACCACCCTGCTCATTGCAATGTGAATATAATATGTATTCTTCCTAGAATATATGTTATGGCTTGTATGTACACGTACCCTGGAAGCGGGTCGGAGGAAGGGCTTCTCAGAGGTAGGTGGCTGGATCTAGGGTGTGTGATGGTATCTGTGATTAAGGGTATGATGCTGGGACTAAGGGTATGATACTAGAATTAAGGGTACATGATTACTAGACTAGTTCATTGATTGGTTTAGTATAGTTCTAGGTGTGGATAACGGGAAGGCCCACCTGGTGTGAGTGGTACCACCCAAAAAGTGGGTCATTTGGAGGGACAAAAGAGAGAGGCAAGCTACTGATGCTGCTTCTGCTTGCTGCGTTGCTGTGTCCTGCCTGCCTGCTTGCCACGGACTGTTGCTCCTCTGCGATGCCCCTCTGCCGTGCCACTTTGCCTTGGAGCCATCCAGCTATGGACTGAAACTTCTACAGACTGTGAGCTGAAAGAAATCTTTCCTCCTTTAATTTTGGGTGTTGTGTATTTTGTCTCATCAATGAGATAAGTAACTAAGACAATATCTTTTCATATTACATTTATATATACAATTTGTATATAAAGACTACATAAATTTATGCATATGGATATTTGTGTTATTGAAGTATATATTTATATATACACACATTATATATAACATAATCATATAAAACATTCAAAGCTCAGAAAACGCTTTGCTCTATCCTCCATTAGAAGGATATAAGGCCATGGATCTAGCTCAGTGGCATCTTGCCTGCCTGGCAAGTGCAAGGTTCTGAGTTCGATTCCCAGTCCAAAAAAAAAAAAAAAAAAAAACAATGCCGCACATGGTGGTTAATGCCTGTAATTCCAGGACTCAGGAGATGGAGGCCAAGGGATGGTGAGTTCAAGGCCAGTCTGGATAAAGTAGCGAGGCACACAGTAGGCCGTGGTATAGCTCAGTGGCAGAACATTTGCCTAGCATGAACAACACCCTGATTCCATCCCCAGCACTGAGGAGAAAAGAAATTAGAGTGCAATAAGTAGAGAAAATCTGTTCTCTTTTTAAATTCTCCCAGTAATTCCTTATTAGAAACATTGGCAAAGGCTAATCCTGTTTAGTGTCTGTGTTGAGGAGCTTCATGTCGCTAAAGCAAAACACCCCAGAGGAACAGCTTACAGCTTACAGCTGTTCTCCTTACAGCTTCGGCCCCTGTCTCAGAAGGGTTAGCTGAGGTGGGCTGACCCACTGCTTTTAGGGTCTGTGGTGTGGAAGCCCGATCACAGTAGAGGACAGATGCTCACTTCATGGCCACTGGGAAGTGGGAGAGAGAGAGAGGAGTCAGGGACAGGGACCAAGGCACAGTCCCCGGTGACTTCCTTCCTCCAACAGGGTCTCTACTTCTGGAGTTTCCATACCTCCCAGAAGCACCAGCAGATCAAGGCCAAGCCTTCCACATGTGAGATTTTGGGGGACGTTTAAGGTCTAAACCACAACATTATAGTGGTGCCTCAGTTGTCAAATTCAATTTGTTCCAAAGTTGTGTTCAAATATCACAAAGTTCAAGAACTGAACATATTTTTTTCCCTTGAGAAATAATGGAAAACCAAGTAATTGCTTCTGAGGCCCAAAATTTATACTTATAAATTCTTTTCTCCAGGACTTTAACCAATTTCACAGTGTTTGCTTCCTTTAGCACTATGGTGGTTCTCACAGGTTTCCTGTTAGCTTTACTGCTGGTATCACTAACTTCTTTGGGAGCCATGGTTACCATCTCCTATGCAAATGACGTGCAAAAAAATCCCCACAGTGACAAATGTTTTAACCCACTGACACAGCATAATATGTTGTGAATGGAGCGTCTCACCCTCTGTGTCCAAGGCCACACAACACATGACTCACTTTTCCCATACAAGTTTTTTCAAGGTGGATTTTTGGTTTGATTGTTGAGCGAAATTCCAAACACTAAGGAGATTTTTCCAAACTTTTCTGTTCAAGTGGTGGGAAGTTTGGGCTTGGAGTCATTTGGCAACTGAGCTTTCACTGTATCAGTTTCCTTTGTTGTACATGCGCATAGTTATTATTTCTTCCTTCCTGTGTAAACTTGTTAAGAAACCAAGGGGTATTTTATTTTAGCTTTTAAGAACTTTATTGAGCTAACATTTGTATATTATTCGATTTACGAATTTAGTGCAGGGTTCAGCAGATGTTAGCACGTTGACAGAGTTGTGTGATCATGGCCACCTTTAGATCACTTTCCTTACCCCAAACACTGCACCCTGCCCGCTGGCCACCAACTCCCAGTTCCTCCCCCTAAGTCTGGGCAGCCACTCAGCTACTCTCTATCCTCACAGATTTTCATATACCGGGAATTTATTTTTTTAATTCAAAATATACCACGCTCAGAGCAACAATTAAAGATCTTAACATAGCCGAAGAAGTGGAAATCCTGCTAAGTGGGCTCTCACCCCATTCTGAAGTGAAAATAGAAACCGACAGTAGAAACATACTTAGAATACAACAATTTCTCTCTCTTTTTTACTGTCTTTCATTTCACACTTTATATATTAACTTTTTCATATAAGGGAAACCGTGTGCTGTTCAAGCTTATGTGCCTGATTTATTTCAGTTGACATTGTGGTCTCAAGGTGCATTTTCCTATAAGTGCCTCAAGTTTACCGCTCTTTACATCACAGTTGTGCTGCATTGTGTGTCACATTTTCATTTTTTGGTCATCTGTTAATGGCATATAGGGTATTTCCACGATGTAGCTATTATGAATTGTGCGGCTATAGACATGGGTATACATACATCACTGTGGCTATGGTGTTTTTAACTCTTTTGGGAAGATATTAAAATGGGAACAGCTGAGTCAAATGGAACTTCTATTTTTAGTTCTTTTGAGGTGTCTCCATACTGATTCCCACAGGGCTGTATCAGTCTACACTCCCAACAACAATAAAGAAGGGCCCTTTCTCCTCACAGCCTCGCCAGTGCTTGTTGTTGGCTTGATGGTATCTTGATGGTAGCTATTCTTTCTGGGGAGAAATGGAATGTTATTTAATTTATTTAATTGCATCCCTCCAATAACCAGTGATGTTGAACTTTTGTTCGTGGATTTATTTGCCAGTAGTATTTCTTCACCTGGGAAGTGTCTGCTCATTTCAGATGCCCATTTTGGGATTGGCACTGTAAATTTGAGATGTCTATTATTTTGAGTTCTTTATATATTCTAGGTATTAGTCCTTTGCCTGAGGAGTATCTGGAAAAACATTTTTCCTATTCTGTAGGTCGCCTCTTCTTCCTATTCTGTAGGTGGTTTCCTTTGCTGTGCGAAGCTTTCTAATTTAATGTTATCCCATTTGTTGATTTTTGTTATTGTTTCTTGTGCAACCAGGGTTTGATTCAAAAAGGTCTTGCCTTATATTAAAGAGACTGTCTTTGCTCCAGCAGAGGGATTTTACTCCTTTTCCATATGTCAGATAACTGAGTGTGCCTGGAGTTGTTTCTATATCTTCTATTCTGTTCCACTGATAAAAGACTGCTCCACAAGTCATTTCTCCCAATATCATGCTGTTTTTAAACAAATTTTTGTTTTATGTTATCCCATTATCCCCCTCCCCTCCCTATGTATGAAAGCTTTGTTTCTGTTTACCATGCTCTTTTTATCAAGTCACTGTAGCTTTGTAATGTAACTTGCTGGTTGGGATTGTGATGCCCTCCTTGCCCTTGTTAACTGCAGTGCTTTTGCTATTCTAGATCTCTTCTGGTTCCATATGAATTTTGGGCTTGCTTTGTCCAGTTCTGTAAGAAATGTTACTGATATTTTCATTGGGATTGCATTAAATCTATATGTATGAGTTTTGGAAGTATGGTCATTTTAGCTATATTTGTTCTGCCTATCCAGGAACAGAGGATATCTTTCCATTTTCTGATATCCTCTTTGATCTCTTTTTTCAGAGTATTATAGTTTTCAATGTAGAGGTCTTTTGTTTCCTTGGTTGGGTTAATTCCTAAGTATTTCATTTTTTTCTATGCTACTGTGAAAGGCATTGTTTCCCTAATTTCCCTTTCAGTGTGCTTACTATTGATGCATAGGAACACTGCTGATTTTTGAGTGTTTACATTTTTTTTTTTTTTTTTTTTTTTTTTTTTTTTGGGGGGAGTCCTTGCACTTGTGAGGCAGGCAGGCAGGTGGTGAAACCACTGAGCTACATCCCCGGCCCAGAGTGTTAACATTTTTTTGATACAGGGTCTCACTATGTAGTTCAGGCTGGCCTTGAACTCACTGTGTGGCACAGGCTGGCCTTGAGCTTGCAGTGATCCTCCTGCCGCGGCCTCTAAATGCTATGATTATAGATGAGTGCCAGGACTTTACATCTTGCTACACTTTTGAATTTGGTTAGTAGTTCTAGGGGTTCTTTGGTGGAGTTTGTATAGCCTTCTATATAGAGGATTATGTCATCTGCAAATAATGATAATTTAACTTCTTCTTTACCTGTCAACATACCTTTTATTTCTTTGTCCTAATTGCCCTGGCTAGTATTTTGGGAACTATGTTGAACAAAAGTGGTGATAGTGTGTGTGTGCATCCTTGTCATGTTCCTAATTTTAGAGGGAAAGCTTTCAGCTCCTCTCTGTTAAGTATGATCTTGGCTGTTGGTTTGTCATAGATGGCTTTTATCAGATTTTTGTTTGTTTTTTGAGACAGAGCCTCACTATGTAGTTAAGACTGACCTGAAACTCACTGTGTAGCCCAGGCTGGTCTCGAACTCACAGCGATCCTCCTGCCTCAGCCTCCCAAGTGCTGGGATTACAGGCGTGCACCACTACGCCTGGCTTTTCAGATTACGATAAAGGGCCTCTGTTCCTATTTCCTTGAAGATTTTTTTAAACCATGAATGGATGCTGAATTTTGTCAAATGCTTTTTTACATCTATTAAAATGATCATGTGATTTTTGTTCTTCTATTTATATGATGAAAAACATGTATTAATTTGTATATGTTAAACCATTCCTACATCCCTGGAATAAATACTACTTAGTCATGATGTGTGATCTTTTTGATGATTTGCTGCATTCTGTTTGTCAGTATTTTATTGAGGAGTATTATGTCTATAGTCATTAAAGAAATTGGTCTGGAATTCTGTTTTTTTAGCTGGCTCCTTTTGGTTTTGGAATCAGGGTAATGTTTTCTTCGAGGAATGACTTTGGGAGGACCGCTTCTCTTTCAATTTCATTAAAGAGTTTGAAGAGTATTGATGTTAGAACTTCTCTAAAGTTCTTGTAAAATTCAGCAGTGAATCCACTGGAATCTGGGCTTTTATAGTTGGTCATTTTTTTAAATTACTTCCTCAATGTCACTGTTGATATTGGCTTTTTTAAAGTTTTTATGTCTTCTAGAAAGATGGCAGAGCAGTAAGCAGCAATCAATCAGCCCATCCAAGATTTGGAATCTGGACACTGGAAAATAATAGCCTGGAGAAGAAGGAAGGAGGTAGAGTCCTGGGACCCAGGAAGGATCGGACAGAAAGGCTGTGGCCTGAGAGAAATAGAGACAGAACATAATGCAGGCAAAGAAAGAGGCAATCTCTCCTTTCTCCCTGGCTCCTGGCTTACAGCTCATGAGAAAGGAGGGCTCAATCTACAAGAGTCACAGTGAAGGCTATGACTCCAAAAGCCTTCATGGAGAAACCCAGTGGTGGAACAGATGCAGATACTGTGAGCTATAACAGTAGGTGAGTGACTCCAGCCCAAGTACCCAATGTATCACCTGTAGTGAGTTCTTGGATGCCATACCAGGGAAGAGGCCGACTGAGCCCGGGACTTGAGTGGGTACATGTTGCCTTTTATTTCAGGGCTCCCAGTTTTATATTCCCATAGTGATTGAGTGAGGGTCAGCCACAGGAGACATCTGTGGTCAGGAAGCCATGTGGTCAGGCCAGCAGGAGACACCCAGGGTGCCTAGAAACTGTGGTGACTGTTAATTTACCACCTTTAATTGTATGAAGCAGCTTTGTGGTTATATAACAAAATCTAAAACAAACAAGAACATTGTATACTATAAAGATGCCCTCAGTATGTTGATTTTACCATCAAGGAAGAAAATTAAAAAGAGGATGGTGGGGGGAAATAGAGAAATAGAAGAAGAGGAAGCATTTAGAAGCAAGGTTGGAGAACAAAGAAAGATCGTGCAAACTTTGGGAAACTGGTAAAGAAGACAGGAAGGAAAGAGAGAAGGAAGAAATAAAAATAGGAACAAAACAGCAACAACAGCAAAAAAGCTAGAAACAATATTCACAGTTATATAAAAACAAGGAAAAAAGAAACAGCAGAAAGAAAATAAGAAAAAAGTGTAAGGTGTGTCTCTGCTGTCAGTGGTAGACAAGGTGGGCAGACAGAGTCTAGGTCTGTGTTGATTAATTTCAACAAGCCAGACCTAGATTGACATGAGGTAGTGGATAATCCCAGCAAGCCTGCTCCTTTGGCTCTGAGGCTCATGGCGGTTTCTGGCTGTGAGGCTGGAACTTGTTTTTTTCAGCCTGCAGCACTTTGTGTACCTCCTCCTGGCTTGAACTTGGTTCCATCTCATCCTAAGGGAACCAGCTCACAGCTCTGAGTTCTGAGCTCAGCTGGCCCTTCTCCAAGATGGCTACTGACTAGTCACCCTCTCCTGGGGGCATCTGAACCTGAATAACTCACCAGCATCTGCAGCCTGCTGTGTCCACTGCTCTGTTCCACTGGTGTGTTTCTCTGTGGAGGCCTCTGAAATCACCAGTAGTCACCGTGTGTCTGCAGGTTTGAGTCACCCTTCCCATGCAGTGAGTCAGGGCTCGGAGAGAAAGCGCCACTTGCCGCCTCCTTCGTCATCGAAGTCTCTCTCTTCGCTCTCCCTATGGGCTTCAGTTCTTGCTTCAGATCCTTGCTCAGTCTCAGGGACCCACTTCCCTCCTTCTCCTCCTCCATGTGTTGCTAGATTCCAGCGCCTGGATGCCAGAGCTCAGAGAAGCTGTTTCTCTGCTCTTCACCAGTCCTGCATCTTCCTGGAAGTCCCCTATCAGCTTTTTAAATTTTAATTTACTTAATCTTTCTTTTTAGCTTTTTCTCTTTTGTCCCTAATACTTTGTTCTTTATAGTCTATGCTTATCATCAATGTATCAGTACAAGTGTGAGAACTAAGCCAAAAGGAACATGAGCCTATATATTCAAGGAAGTAAATTTTCATTTATAATGGGAAAAGGCCAAGTTCTGAAAGATAGTCAACTGGACTATCATTCCCAATTGCCTTTTTTGTTGCTGTTCTTGTTACTGATGCTAACCACCAAATTCAGACTTGCCAGGAGTAGCGCGGCTTGTTTATTCCATTTCTTGGCTGAAGACGGGAACTACATTTCCCAGAATCCTCTCTCCTTTATGGCTCCAAGTTAGAAAAGGGCAAAAGAGGAATTTGTGTGAGATTCAGGAATCGAGTGAGACTGAAGCCATGACTCTCAGAAGGTCACTGCAGTGAGGCTGGGTGACACAGGCAGCTCTCCGAGAGTCCCAGCTTGTCTCTGTCCACTCTGCGCCTGGCCTCTCTTGCCACCTGCTGGACCTCTCATCAATAGCAGCCCAACTGCAAGGATCACAAGCTGTCACGTTTCCCCAGGGACGTCACTCGCCGCCGCAGACCTCTCCCCGCGCACGCCTTTTGCAATCCCACCTTGCAACTGGCCACATTTGTTTTTTTCCTAGACTTTCTGCTGTCCACCCACACTGGCACTTCAGCAGGCTGTTGGATGCCAATTTTCTGACCCTCTGTATGCTCTTGGCAGATCTATGCCTTTACAACCTATGTGTTGGTGCAAGGTCTAATTCTTACAGCAAGAGTTTTGATCCTTGCGTATTCACAGCAGCTGTGTTTTCCCACTGATACACTCACACCTTTTCAGCCTGTGTGTTCTACCATCTTAATTACATCTTCCCTCAGAGTTGCACATTGGACACCTCAATTTCACACCTCGTACTCCCCCAACGCCCCTCCGGGAGGAAACAGGGCACTGGTATTAAAAATCTTTCACCTTGCATTCTTCTCTTAATTTTATCAGAAGCCCCCAACAGAGCTCCCCTTCGGTCTTATTAGTCAGATCAGAGGCTCACGCCTCCCTCTGGCCCCTGAGAAAAAGGCTGAATTACCTTGATTGGTGCAGGAGTGTCCTACACCGAGGGAGCCCGGGAAGTTGTTCTTTATCTCTTTTCTGTGGTATTAGGGATGGAACACAGGTCCACGCACATGCTGGATAAGTGCTCTCTACCACTGAGCCACCTCCCCAGCCCCTGGAAGTTTTTAAAGCATGGTTTTACTTGCATCCAACTTGCAGAATTATAACTTAACTGTTCTGGGATGAGGCCATCACATTGATATTTGTACAGTTCACTCGCAGCGATCATAATATCCAGCCAGAGTTGAGAACCAGTGCTTTGATCAAACACGATTCATTCTCTGAAGCCATTTTGCACTGATGCCTGATAACGCTGGGTTCTGTACAAGGAGGAAGGTGAGAATGAAAGGTAGAGGGAAAGAGAATCAAGGCTTATTCACACAGATCATCTCATTTTAGGGAGATCTGTAGAATTAGAGGAAATATGACAAAATTCCCGCAGGATTTGTGACCCTGTTACAACACCTCCCGAGTGCTGGGTTTATAGGCATGCGCCAGCTCTCTAACTATTCTTAGGGGCTTTATATCATATAAGATGTGAATCTGTTTTAGAAAGCAATTACCAAGTAGAAGCTAAGCAAGTTACTCCTCTAACTCTTCCAAAGTGGAAAGGCCTGGAAGTTGTGTCAAAGATGCAGCCCAGAACCTTTCCAAAGGTGTTTGTTTAGATGCATTTTAGTATTATGCTGTCATTAGCGGTTTGATGTAAATTCTGACCTCCTGGTCTGTGTCAGAGGATGGCAAGGACCGCGTGGGTCCTCACACTTTGTCTTCTGGGCCCAACACGTGCACTGTTAAGTACGTGCAGTGAAGTCTACTTAACTACTTTATGCTTCTCTTGTGCTAATCGATTAAAAAACGGGCAGCTTTCGCAGGCCGGGATTTTGGCCTTTCTTCCTGCCCCTACCCGTGCCAACAAACCACAGAGCCTCCCTACTGCTTTCTAAAAGTTTTTTTTTCTCAAATACATATGTATTGGCTTGGAAAAAAAGATTTAATGATCAAATTTGTCACTTCATACTTGAATAAATCCTAGTGTGCATGATATAAATTGTTATATACAAAATAGGGGCTAGTAAACAGAAAAAGAATTTTACAGGGTTTTTTTTTAGCATACTGATTTCCTTATGATTACATTTAAATTAGAGAAACATTTGGCAGAGATTGTACTAAGACAGAGCTCTCTGTTAAGGGAACAGCTGTTTAAATATGTTGAAACGAGGGGCAAGCCTAGATGCAGGTATTTTCATGTTACAAATTTTGCATCATAATGAGGATTAGAAATTCAAAGATGAGTCATTTCCTTCTGGCTGGAGTCTCCCTTGGGGAGAGGTGGGAGTTCTTGGGTACGTTCCGTGGGGCCATCTTATCAGCATTATTGGTGGGCTTCCACTTGACCAGGTCTGTAATGAACACAGACAACTGAACAGAATTACAAACCACAGTCCCGAATCCCGTTTTGTTTGGGTTTTGGTGTTTTGAGCGAAGTATGTCAAGACCAGCCTTGAACTCACTCGGACTCTGGGTGTCCTCCTGCTCAGCCCTCCGCTGGGATTGCAAGCACAGAGGCCACCACACCTGGCTCCAAGTCTCGTGTGACTCACCTGTGTTAGTAGGAAGCAAGAGTGTTTCAACTAGTAAAGATCCTCTTATAAAACTAGTCTTTATATAAATATTTCTCCCCAATTAACATTAGCAAAGTCAATTCCATCCAAGCCTGGTTGTCATTTTCTTGTCAATCAATTCAGCCAATGATATACTGTAAACCCGTGGAACTGAATTTAAGCTGCTGGCTGTTACAAAACCAATGAAAGTGATGTCTGAGAACTGCTCACATCACAAGCTGTCGTCAGATGAGGATCTGGCAGAGTTAGTCCAAAATTTTAAAATTCTGCATATGGGTGTCATATGTCAATAGGATGCCTCAGGAAAAAATTGTCTGAATAATGCTTTTTAAAGGCTTTTGGAAAAATTAAAGTCCTGCAATATTTCTGTGAACACGATCTTCTCCGTGATCTCAGTGCACAGGTCACAATGAAAGGGGCGTGGCATTGCCCTGACTGACAGTTTGGAAGCTCCCCTCTGCTCCTCCCCACCAACACTCGGTCCATTAAACTGAAATGAATGACTGAGCTCTTCGATTCCCTATAGAAGCCTCCATTATGTTATTTTCAGAGTATGAGGGCATATGTGCCACTTTGCATGTCTTAATGATTCAACTTTTCTCCGTCTACTCTGCACAGCAACAGCCCGACATCCGTGAATAAAAAGGGAGAATGCAGGGGTAGAGTTGATTCCCATTCTCCTGTTCTGTGCTCTGCTTTGTACCCAATAGTCGATCTGCATAGGATACAGGTTCCGAGGCCCAGTGCCTTCCTATCCAGTAAAGGGAGGGGATGCGGGAGACAAGAGATTAAAGGGGAGGAGGACCGAGCATAGGCGTGGTCTGCTGTCTTCCAGGGAGCGGCAGCTTCACCCAGGCAGCGCCCTTCGGCTGACTGCACCGCCTCCCTTGCTCTTTGGTTTGGGAGCGATACCTACCACAAAAGCTCTTACTTTCCCTTCGTTAGCGGCCCACTGAGTGTTCCCGTGTTTCATGGAGACAATGACTCACACAATGGCTAAATACCATATTCTGCTATACAAAGATTCAAAATCCTCATCAACACGTTACATGCTCGCATTGATACTGTATATAAATATGTAATGTAAATAATGTCAGCCCACAGGGTAAGTTGAACCCAGCTTGCCAAAGTGAATCATAGCATCCTTTTTCTGTTATCTACAAGCATTCCTTGAAAATAACTAAAATTCCTTAATGAAATGTAAAACTACACTCGTGTATGTTCTTGATGGCCGTGGGCTAAAATTCCTTAATGAAATGTAAAACTACACTCGTGTATGTTCTTGATGGCCGTGGGCCTTCGTAACTGCTTTGCATTAGCCCTGATGTCCTCAGGTCTGAGACACAGCCTGACTTGTTGCAGGAAGCTGTGCTTTCTGAATTCCGCTGCTCTGAGTCTCAGTGCACAGGCTGACAAGTGTGCCCCAGTGCCACTGTGTGCTTCTCTCCCGTGCCCTGCACCTTTTAGCACCTCTGACGGGGCAGGAAACCAAATTGCTAAAGTCAGCTAAAGCTCTGAGTAGGTTTATGATTCTCTAACAAACACACTCAAGTGCCTGAGCTTTGTGATGCATATTTGGCTGCCTTTGCTGGTTGTTACATGGTGTTGCTGGGGATGAACTAAGTAACCCGCAGTGTGGCAGTGACTAACGCCGTGCACTTCTCTCCACCTCATTGACAGTCTCTTTCCTTTGCCGGGTGGCTTCATGACCAGCTCAGCCCACTGCGTCCAAGTGACACCTGCTGTGTCTTTCAGTCACTGTGGGACAGCTTGGCTTCTGATGTTGACTGTTTCAGTGTGGCTGTCCCATCACCTTGTTCTACAATGGACATCAAGTTTAAGTGGGCAATCTTAAGCCAAAAGTCTTAATCTTCAAACAGTTGAGATTGCAGCTGTTACAATACTGAGGTATTGTATTCTGACACACACACAAAAAGGTTTTCCTGCAAAAATAGAAGACAAAGTGAAAAAATTTCAATGTTTAATACAAGTCTGTTGGAAGAACAGTCTTTAATGAAAATGCCTCGATAGGAAAGTGTTTCAGGAACTCCAGTCTGAATTAGTGACAAAAGCAGCCACATACAGTTATAGTAAGTGTGGTTTAGTGGACAGATTCGAATTCTAAGTGGATTCGAATTCTTCAGTTCCATAACCTATCAGCGAAGCTCCTCCCTGGAAGCTCAAACCCTGTATATATAAAACTGGAGACATTATTATTGGAAGGAAATTTTATGAAAATTACTGGACAGTAAGATTTTTTTTTTTTGGTACCAGGGATTGAACTCGGGTCCTTGCGCTTGCAAGGCAGGCCACCGAACTGCTGAGCTAAATCCCCGGCCTGACAATAAGATTTTTAATGGCAACAATTATGATAGCGATATATGTTAATTGGTCAGCATGGCAATATAAATCTATCAAAGACTACAGAATTTCTCTCTATTCTTCTGCCACTGTCAATGTAACCATCTGAAGTAGTTAAAGGTAAATATAATTTTGTTTTACTTTTGTTCCAAGCTTCTGCTTAGGCTGGTTACCCCAAATGTAATGTAGAAAAACTGTCAGATACTTTTAAACCAGTCTTTAATTTTTAAATCAGTGTGGAGGCATGGCTATAAACATAATTCAAGAAATCAAGAATGTTGAACACAAACATGTATGGCACATACTACACTACTTAGAATTTCAATTTACATGTAACATTGTTGCTTTTATTTCCATTTCCATTTGAAGTATTTCCATCAAATTACATGCCCTCAAATTCTAACTGAAACATTAATTCTGGCAAGAGCTGGGGTTCTTACTGGTAACTCCGTTTGTTCTCTGCCAACACTCTTATTAAACACCTGGCCAGGTAAATAGTGCAGACGCCCAGAGAGGAGACTGCAGTGAAGTGCGGAGACCAGATGGTCCCGGGTCCCAGGAGTGAGTTATGAAGGTTGCAGTGCACTACGAAACAATCAATGGCATTTCCAGGATTCTTTCCACTAAATAGATGCAGATGGCATTATCTCGTTATGATTCAGTCATCATATTACTTCTGTAAGTGACATTCCAGTTCCTACAGACAGGCCTAGGCAACTACCATTTACACTGCCCCACCAACTGTAGCCACGTTTTAGATACCGCCTGGGAGTTTCACCAAGACTAACTCAGTTCTTATCAGACAGATGGGATCTTTCGGGGTATATTACAGGGATTCCTAGGATTCGCCATATTTACAAGATACAAAAAAGCAAATCTGATAATGTTGCATACTACACAGACAAGGTTTAAAGTGATCTTAGCACTACATACACACAATCCAATACTGCAAATTACACCTGTTAAACTTAGATTTTTATTAGTTATGATGGTACCTCCTCTCCCAATAAACACAAAAGCTGCTTTATGGGCCATGTGGTAATAATGTCATCGTCTAGTAATCGGTTACACAAATTTATCAAGTGTGGCCTGTATTTTAAAAAAATAGCTTAGGCTAAATTACTCTAGTCACAAATGATCTAAGATTTAAAGAATCATGGTCCCACAAGCATCTTTATCCTTTTGCCTTGGCTAAATTTTAAGGGTATGTAAGCACTGAAGTGACACGAAGAACTGGAAGCACATCTTCAGAACAGGATGGAACATCATCTTGCTCAGATTTCTAATCCACATTTAACTATTTTTAAAAATTGAGACAAGGACATCTGTCCCTTTTATGCAAATATAAAACTATGCAAAGGAAGTTATTTCAGATTGAAAAATAATTTCACTAAGCTGTCACATACTGAGGACTCAGGTCCAAGTTAACTTCGTTATTTTTAAAGGCATGTAATAATTTGCAAATGAGAAAACTAAGGTTCACAAGTTGCACAAAACCACTTAGTGGCTCACTGAGCTGTAAAAATCAAGATCTCCCACTACGTACTTTTGAGTTTATGACAGAGCAGTCAGTGCTGTTTGCAACCAGAACAAATTATGCCCATAACTGTGCTTACTTTAAACCTTCGTTCTAAAAGGACAGGGCAGTTTACATCAACTAGCATTAAATGAAGTGCAATTCATTCTCAATGATAAATGGATTTCATTATTTATTTAGATGTTTAAGCTCTCGCACTAAGTTTTTACAAGCTGGTGAACACTGACAAATTATTTCTCCCACAGAACTATAACCACACATTCCCAGACAGTATAAATATATGGTTGAACTAACATTAATACACATCACCGTTTTATCAATTACATAATAAAACAAATTATCAAGTATCCAAATATTAAGTTACACAGCTCAAAAGGCATATAAAATATTAGATGTCTGCTCAATTCATTAGCAGAAACTCACTTCTGTTTTTTGCAAGAGGTTGGGAAGAGAAGAAAAAAAAATCACACTTCAAACAAAAATAAGTTGGTAAACAACTTCTGATAAGAATGGAAAAAAATTACAAGAATTTCAGAAAATTTATGATTAAGAATTGTTCTAGCTACAATAACAAAGCATCTATACCTTTAAAAAAATATTTACTAAATTAAAGAGCATATTCTACATGTTCTGCACAAGACAAAGGCAACATTTTACTAAAAATATCGAATAGCCCACTCCTAGTCTTTTTTTCAGGCCCTCCCTGTTAAGCTGCACCTTGGAGTGCAAGCATTAAATTAACTGTAAGGCTTTTTTGTCTGAGACATTAAAGACATGTGCTTCTGTAACAATGTAGATTTTCAAAATGGAGGTTTCTCAGAATAGCACAAAATAAAAACCTTGTAGACATTTAATAATCACTGTAAGACTTGGTAATAATCAAAAAGAACCATCAATGTTTACACAAACCTGATGCAGACTGGTAGAGTGTGAGATGTAAACATAAAGTGAGCAGGCAAACAGCCACGCAGGCCTGACCGTGTTTGAAATGATGGAAGGAACAAACCACGGTCTAAAGTGTTCTCAGTTCCTGGAATTTTGGTTTTATGTGATGCTAAGAATGTAAGAGTATTGTGCTGGGTATTTGGCACCTAATCTTTCTAAATTTCTTATGTATCATTGAGATCCTGGTATGGGAACAGCCATAGAGACATAACTCAATATTGCATGATTTCAATTGGTACAGATGATAAGCACAATTTAAATGCTGAACAGTAGGAATCTTGTGGTAATAGTTCAAATACAATGATCATAACCCAAACACAGAGGTTGCGATTCTGTTAAGCTTGTGTGTAGCCTGTAAAACTGCTTTGCAACACTCCTACGGAAGCTCCTTTAGACTCATTCACTGAGCCGACACACGGGCTAATGTGTATGACAGTCAGGTCCTGCCATGAGCTGCACATCCCAAGCAGTCGCATCAGGCACCCCAGTTTTACTGCATGCAACAGTTGTTCCTGTGACCGTTGGAGTCTTTGAAGCGCAGCCGCATTTTAGGACGATACTTCTCCAGGTATAAGAGTTGCTTGCTGTTAAAAGCTCCGCGCCGCTTTCTGGAAGGAAAAGACAAAACCGACTTACAGTGACCGAAGTCAGAAAGTGGCTGCTTCTCGTGCCAAGGAAGCTGACTGCCACCACCACAGCAGGCACGTTCCAGGGAACTCAAATTTGACAGTATGACTTGCACTGGGTGCTTCATTTGCCTGCCACTGTCAAATTACCTCCCTTCAGAACGTGTGCATTTTTACCATCTTATCTAGACCACAATAAAATGCAAAATCACAACAGTTAGCCAGCAATCTAAAGCAAAACACTTTTTGGCTTAATTCCATTTTAAATTGGCTATAGACTCACTGACACTCAACAAGGAAACCCAAGAGGGTGCAAATGAAAAGAATCCAATCACTTACTGTCTTATGAACTGTACTGCATCTTCGTATTTCATTCCACCTTCAATTAATGCTAGGGCAACAAGCACTGGAGCTCTGGTAAGGTAAGAATCACTCGATAAATAATTATTTCAAAATCAAGTCCCAGGGGCCAGGGATTTTACTCAGTGGTTCCACCGCCTGCCTCGCAAGTGTAAGGACCCAAGTTCGATCCCCGGTACAATTAAAAAAAAAAAAAAAAAAAAAAAAAAAAAAAAAATTTCATGCCACCCATTCCCAAATTGAGAAGTGTAACTATTAATCATTTTTAATAAGCCATACCTGTAGCTAACCCCTGAATTTATGTATAAAAACTTTTTTTGTTTTGTTTTGTTTTTTGAGGCAAGGTCTCACTATGCAGTTGAGACTGGCCTGGAATTCACTATGTAGCCCAGGCTGGTCTCGAACATATGTATAAAAACTTGACGGAATTTATGAAGTGTACTTCTGGATAAACTCATGTGCTTGCTTGGCAGCACATGTCCTAAAATTAGGTCAATTCATACCTTTATCTAGACTCAAATTAAGAACTTCTCTTACCTCCCAAGGCCTGCAACACAATGGACAGCAATACAACAACCAGGTTCTTCACGAAACTTAATTTTTACAAGATTTAACCAGTCATCAACAATCTGGTTGGACGGTGGTGCACCATCATCAAAGGGCCAGTCCTAAATCAAGAAAATGTTTACATATTTTAGATATTAACAAGTTTAATCACACTTTATAAAGCCTGAATGTCAATGAAACATAACTCTTCTATCCTTATGAAGATTTAAACTTTAAACTTTTCTTTAGCTTTCACCTGTATTCATTTCAAAATTAAGACACTGCATAATTCTGTCACAGCTTTAAGCTTCTTAAGGTCTGTGGTTTAATAAACTTTGTTAACATGGTACCACACAAACAGGGATAGTTAAATACTTACAAAAACATGGATGCCTTCCTTCTCCACAAGAGTAGTGTCATACGTTGCTTCACATACTCTGACTATTGTGGTAACTCCATACTTCTTAAGTTCCTGGATAAAATACACATTAAAAAAAAAAACGAGGTCTTCCTCAGTATACCACTGTTGCTCATTATTTGATATTCTGCTCATTGTGACCAATACATATGCTGGGTAATAGACAATCACGCAAACAATGGTACAACTTCCTATGTATGTTTAACCTGATACAATCTTGTTTAAAACAGAACTCTATAAAAGTAAAAATATTCAACTAGAAATCCTTAAAAACCCGGTCCTCCATATGCTGGTTAGTGTCATGGCAACACTGGCTTGCGATGAATACAACCAAAAGAACCAGTCACAACCAATCAAGTGACCTAACTTGACTACATTACAATAACTTAAGCCTTTACTCATTTGAAGTAGGTACAAGAAGTACAATACAGCAAGTTTCAAACCTACTATCATTTAAAATTATAGGCTTTAAAATGCATTACAGATTATAACTCTTCTGACATTTAAAAATGCATGAAAAATAGAAGCAGCATTAAAGTACTTCCATATCATCCGAGCAATCTATTTACTATTTCTGTAGGATATTTATGAAAAAAAAGTGTGTGTTCAGGTAAATCATTGGGTATTATATTCCTTCCCTAATAAGAGGTCAGTAGGTAGTAAGGCAAATTTGGCTACAAATCTGCCAGCAAGTAGCAGCAGAATGAGTAGAAAAAATTGAATTCTTTTTTGGTACAAGGGATCAAACTCGGGTCCTTGCACTTGCGAGGCAGGCCGTGGAACCACTAGCTAAATCCCTGGCTAAAAATTGGATTCTAAGCATTGTGTGGGGCCCAAGACATAACCTAACTTGGGTTCATGGCAGTAAGCTAAGTCGATGGGACAAAATCCATAAATGGTGGCTTTCCCCTGTCAATTCCTCACAAGAGAGGGCTATCCAGTTCAACTTTCCACAGTTATGCAAACTCAAAAAGATGAAGAACCAGCTATTCACTTATAAATTCATATGTGTGCACATATCCCACTCAAACTGTGTAAAGTAATTTACCTCTCACTTAATGAACAGAACGATAACTCATCTCTAGGAACTACACCTATAGGTACATCATCTCATATCTTCTAAAGCAGTATTTTCATAGCAAGAAGTTTCACTTACACTATAGTCGATTTAGTTCATAAATATTACCAACTCTTACCTCTATAAACTTGTTTAAGGTTGCATTGGTTGGATTGTGTGTAATGAGGAATCTCATGCTCTTGTATGTGACTTCCACAGGAGCGGGGCGGTTCATTCGAGCCATGTTAATTTAGTTAAAAAAAAAAAAAACACTCAAAGAGGATTATGAAAGATTTAAAAACTTGAATAGAAATGATGCAAGAAACTGAAGTCTACTTCAATATACTCCACTTGAACTTCTCAGTGCTTTGAGATGGCCTTGGGAGTGAGTACCGGGAAACGAAATGAACCTCCTAAGCAGCAGCAATCCTTCGATCCAGTAATACTGAGGCAAGAGAAAGGAAGTGCACTAAGGTTTACCCCATCCAGGTCAGAACTCCTGTTAAATGCTCTACGATTTAAATTCACCACTTCTGTGTCCAGGTGAGCCTCTCGCGGGGCTTCTCGGTGGAGCAGGAATGGGTCTCTACAGTTCACTTGTCTGCATAGAGGTCGTGCTGTGCCTGGCAGTAATCTCCACTGCCCTTCAGAAACTCCATAAATGTGTGACCGAGAACACCACAGAACTGCTGTTTAAAAGAAAAAAAAAAGGACAAAAGGTATTTACCAATTCAAAGAGAATATGAGCTGGGAGTGGCGGCACACGCCTATAATCCCAGCAGCCTGTAATCCCAGCACTGGGGAGGATGAGGCAGGAGGATTAGATCGCTGTGAGTTTGAGACCAGCTTGGGCTACACAGTAAATTCCAGGTCAATCTCAACTACATAGTGAGACCCTGTCTCAAAACATACACACACAAAACACAAAAAAAAAAGTTTTTACAGTACTCCAGTGTATGACTATTTTTTTCAAATTAGAGCCCAAGGTATTTTACTTGAATAACAAAATGTAAGGGGTGTTGCTGGGCGTGGTGGCGCAAATCTGTAATCCCAGCACTCCTGAGGTGGAGGCAGGAGGATCCCTGTTAGTCTGGGCTACATAGTGAGTTCCAGGTCAGTCTCAACTACATAGTGAGACCCTGTCTCAAAACACAAAAAAAAAAGTTTTTACAGTACTCCAGTGTATGACTATTTTTTTCAAATTAGAGCCCAAGGTATTTTACTTGAATAACAAAATGTAAGGGGTGTTGCTGGGCGTGGTGGCGCAAATCTGTAATCCCAGCACTCCTGAGGTGGAGGCAGGAGGATCCCTGTTAGTCTGGGCTACATAGTGAGTTCCAGGTCAGTCTCAACTACATAGTGAGACCCTGCAGTACTCCAGTGTATGACTATTTTTTTCAAATTAGAGCCCAAGGTATTTTACTTGAATAACAAAATGTAAGGGGTGTTGCTGGGCGTGGTGGCGCAAATCTGTAATCCCAGCACTCCTGAGGTGGAGGCAGGAGGATCCCTGTTAGTCTGGGCTACATAGTGAGTTCCAGGTCAGTCTCAACTACATAGTGAGACCCTGGACCCTGTACATCCAAAAAAAAGGGGGGGGGGTGCATGTGACTGCAGATTAACTGAGTGCAAAGCAGCATCACATTTAGTGAAATTCTGTTCTCTTATTAATTATTCCTCTTTTAACAGGTGGCCATTTATGCCACGCTAGTATTTACACACTATATACGACTTCCTATATTCATCTGATCAATAAAACATTCTTACACAATTTTTACGAATTTCCAAACTTTGAAGGTATTTAGTTATTGCAAAATTTAACTCACATACAGAAAATCACCTAAATTCCTTTTCAAGCTTTTGCTTCTGTATTTGATGTTTATTAAGCCACTCTGACAGGGATGAGGGAAATGTTAGCTGTATAGTTAGTTTTCGTACGAGAACATATAATTATGTAAGGCCACTGTCCTAAACACGCACATATTACCTCGAGTAAACTAGCAAATAAAATCAAATCCTGCCGAAACAACAAAAAAGTCCCATTCGTTTGGCAAGGTTAAGCTGTACAGAACTGAAAGAGTCTGCTCCCATTTTACTTTACGCCTCTAGACAGAGCCCACGCTCGTCTCTAGAACTTTGCTAAACGCCCGCCAATGTGTTTATGCGGCGCTCTGAGACCCAGAGAGCAGGTCAAAAGCCGCGTCAGTTTTTCGGCAAAGCCAAGGAGCGCGCAGCCCGCCCCCCTCGTCCGAGGCCCCGCGGGAAGAGCGACTTCCGCGCCCG
>NW_022900939.1:45653239-45667988 GCF_012274545.1 Fukomys damarensis
GGAGACGAAGGCTCCGCTTCCGCCCAGGACTGACGTAATTCCTTGCGTCAGAGCCCAAGCGCTTCCTTTTGTTCGTTGGCAGCCGGGTGGCTCCACACTCTTCCAACTTAGGCCTTTAAGAGGGGGGAAAGCCTTATTTACCTCATTGTGCGGTGCCGCGCAAGGGCGAGGGCGTCATCGTAATCGGAAAGGAGTAAACAGGGCCTTTACCTGCTCTGCAGAACTGGGTTTCCCCCTAACACCGAGACCTTTTGTTTGCTACTTTCCCTGAGTATTAGATTGAAGCAGGCGTTAGGGATCAGGTTGTGTCCCTGGTCACTGTACTGCATCCTCTTGGGATTTACCAGACCGTCTATTTAGAGACTGGTGGTATAGTTATTCAGCCATCTAAGCAAAGTAAGTGCCTTTGAAGAACAGAATTAGGCTAGAATTCTAAAAGAACAAAAGACAGCTCGTCATCACTTTATTATTATTATTTTTTTGTACCATGGATCGAACTCGGGTCCTGCGCTTGCCAGGCAGGCGGCAGAACCACTGAGCTAAATCCCCGGCCCTCTGAGAGCCTAAGATGGATGGTGTCCCTTCGCATATATAAAAGGAGTAAGTCGTAAGAAAATAGAGGAAGATTTTAAAAAGACTTGGGATGGTAAAGTTGAAGCTAAGCAGGCCGGGGAACCCAAGTCACACAAAGATTCATTTTATAGAAATTAAAAACATGGTGACAAATAGTAATTGAATGTTGGGATAAAATATTGGTGATCTATAGCACGGGCAGATTTAAATAAGGTTTAATATAGCATAGCTAAAGATATAGTTATTACCCCAGGTTTAATAAAGTATTGGTAACTAGGATGGTGACACTGATGCACATAATGACTTCTCGAAAAAAGTTGGGTAGGGTAAGATCCGGAGTCAGCAAATGCTAAGCAGAGCCCTGTCTGTCTTAAGCCAGTTTTCTTGTAGAGCTTGGGATACAAGCTGTGACTTGTGCGCCACAGATCCTGTGATTACCGCCCGCGGTGCTGACGTGAAGTGCTCAGCTGTGCTCATCTAGCCCGAATGCTGTGCTCCAACTGGGAGAATCGGCCTCCCGGTGAGGAATCACCCTGTCCTACTTTGAAAAGGACATAGTTCAAGGATGAAGAACAGAGCCTTTTTTCTCCTGAGAGAACATATTTTAGACAAGACATAAGTGGAATCTTGCTAACCAGTCTGCTGAATTCTTTTAGGATAGACGTGCATCTGCCTCTCTGGCCACTACCGTGTTTTGGATTCTGGGAGACAGTGGCTCACTGCTGTGCAGAAGGTTATCTGCTGTGTTGAGTCCAGTAGTTTCAAGCTGATGTTTCCCAGAACAATAATCCATCCTAGCACTGCTCAGAAGATCCCTGTGGACTGAGGATTCACTAACCTTCACAGACTGGCTCAGGGCTCTAGCACCTCTGATTCTCTGCAGATGATCCCTAATAACCTGGCAAGCAGTGGTCCAGACATCAAGAAGTAAGAAAGCACCTTTAAAAGCCAATGCTTACTCTAAACTGTTGGATTTTTCTCGCCTGCTAAACAAGATGTCCCGTTGGAGAGAAGTTACTTCTTTTAACTAAATATGTGTCCTTGGCATAATAAGAATAGGGAGGACTTTTCCTCAGTATATTTGAAATAGAAATGTCAGTAGCAGAAAAATAAAGACTATAAGAATATAAGGAAGATCTTATGGGAGATTAGAGACTGGAAGCCAACAAACTAACAAATACTAGATGTCCTAGTAAACATTGATTCCATTTATACCAGGTATGCCAAAGAAATGGAAGATCCATCTTCTTCATTCTTTTCAGACTGGTGGGAGCCACACAGCAAGAGCATTGCCATTACGATAATAGAATGATCAAACGTAACAACACCAACCTAAAAATGATACTAATTTTCAAAATACAATGATACAACAAGTATATTTAATGGTGAGAAATACCTCAATATTCCATAACCCAGTAGGTATATGGGTTTTCTTTTGTTGTTTTATAACAGCCTACTTTATATCCATAAATTAATCTTTCATGATTATTATTATTATTTTTTTTGGTACCAGGGATTGAATTCAGGACCTTGAGCTTGCAAGGCAGTCGGCAGAGCCACTGAGCTAAATCCCCGGCCCTCTCACGATTATTTTTAAAAGGTAAAAATGTGTAGAGTTCTATGAACACATGATTTAGTGTTTATTGCTCAAAATAAACCATACTGTGTTTTGAAAAGCAACAGTTTCTTCCCTTAAATTATGTATTTATTTTATCAAAACTCTGTTAGGCAAATTTTGATGAATAATAAAAGCCTAACAGCAGCGCTATATCATAATTTCTGTAGTAATTTTAGAAATTTCCAATGAGCAATCAAGCTTGTCATAATAAGCATCTCAAGGAATCTAGCCTAATGACAAAGTCCGAAGGCCAGTAGGTGGGCTATTGTTTTTTACACATACTAAATACAGAAGCTCAGTCACTCCACCTAGAAGTTACTGTGAATGCACAAATGAATGTAGCTGAATCGGAAGCCAGCATCTCAGTGAGCCATCGATCCAACCATTAGCAGTAATGCTTTTTCAGAACCTTTTAAGGCAGTTTTTGAACAATTTTGTAACATTTTGAGTTATTTATTTACTTTTATTTTTTGGTATCTGGGATTGAAACTGGGTCCTTGTACTTTTGAGACAGGTGGCGGAACCACTGAGCTAAATCCCCAGCCCATAACATTTTATGTTACTCCATTTTCTTTCCCTTTACTTTTCATGCCTAATTTTAATCAATTCAAATATAAACTGGAAAATTGCTGAGGTAGTCTTCAGCTTAGTAATGCATCCATTTAATACAGTATTTACAGCATGCATGTTAAGATGTGACAGGCAGATTAGTCAAGAGAATATGTATTTGCCATTTGCAGGCTGCCAAGAACTGTTTCTTGGGACCAAATGGAAGGATCTAAGAACCCATAATTAATTGCATTTTCATGGCATGACTGATTCATATTCTGATACCTGTAGGAATATAGTGTGAGAGAATGTTTATTTCAGAAAACTTTCTAAATTTCTTTTGCTGTTTGGTAACCCAAATACAAATCACTCGGGAATTGGAAATCAGTAGGGCCACTGTTGCCTGGTGGTTGCCTAAAACGTTGAACTCTGCCAGTCTGAAGTGAGACGAAAATAGCTTAGGAAAGGAGAGTTTTATCTAGGTAGAGAAAGGAAATAGAGTATAAATTTTAAGATTGATTATGCATGCTACAGCAAAAACTGTCACTTGATAGATTTAATTTCTAGAGTTGGCATTTAGGCTGCATATAATCCGGACAGTGACCTAGGCAGCATCTGTGGCCAGCCTTAGATATGGAGAGTTGTTTTTGAACAATTTCCTGCAAACGTAATAACTAGTTAACAAAAGCTGTAAGAGCTGTGCGTTTCCCCTACTGTAACACAGCTGCTTTTTAACTGGGTATGTTCAGCAAACAGTGAATGTAAGTAGAAATACGAAGCAGCTTCGACTTTTCCATTTAAAGGTGGCTGTCACGTATTTTTTAAATCTTCAGACATACTAGTGCACACAGTCCATACCCTAACAATGTCCATTTGGGAATGACCAGATTGCTTTAGCACTTAAAACCCTCACAGGCGCCCCATGCCTAATTGTTCTAAGTTGTATTTGCAGCCTTCTCCTAGTTTCACAATCCCAGCACTGGGATTTTGTCACTGGGGCTTTGTCCTAGGGCCTCTTGGCTTCACTCTCTGCTCTTTTCAGGTTGTCACGCACTTTGAAAGAAGACACAAATCATAATTTACATGATTATACTATGAAAACAGCCAAAATAGAAATAAACCGAAGTGCTAACATTGCTGTAACTGCCATCCAAGTGTTTCATGGGTGTTGTTGAATAATGTGATGCTAAACCTTTTTTTCTTCATGACTTCTTACTATTTTATACTTTCTTTCCGGAAGTGCTTCTTGTACTGGGGAAAAATCATCTCAAATGAATGTTGAAAGAATTAAGACTATCAGATATTCCTAATATGTTCAGAAAGGCAAGGACTGTCATCAGAAAATGAGTGTCTGCAATGTTACATACCCAGAATAATTTGAAATGTTACATTGTACGTTGGCTACTCAGAGGGGTGATTTTCAAGACAAACGGAGAGAATTTATCCAAGAAGAGGTGGTTGTGACAGACCCACAGACTTGTAATCTCTGTAAGCGAAACCAGAGGCTCCAGGTTATGCTAACCTGGCTCCAGCTATTAAAAAACATTGCACCTGTTCTCTTTCAGATTCCATGTTCCTGGAGAATTAATCTGATTATGACTACCTTCAATGTGGCTTTATTGAGAGTCTCGTGTGGCATGAACATTTCATATTTAACCAGGGAGAAGCGCCCTGAAAACTTGAGATGAAGGTAAATCAGTTTATTTTCAAAGAACTAAAGCAGAAACTGCCACAAGGAAAGTTTTATGTACATGTTAATGGCTGTAAACGTATGACCAACATTTGGAAACATCAAACCCCAGGGCGACCTGGATGCTGTCTGGGGGCGCCTCCGTGGACTGATGGTGGGTGGAACTGAGTTGATTTTGCTGTATCCGCCCAGAGGAAGACTGCAGTAGAATGCGGGTGTGAGTGGGCACACACAGGAGCCAGGGCTCTGCAGATGTGAAAGTCATTGGGGTTTCTTTCTTCAGCGCTATGCTGCTGTAGTTACATCTTACTGTACTGAGTGCTAATTGGACACTGGTGATGTACCAGACACTGCCTCTCTCTGGATTGAAGTGATCTCCATGATAAAAGTGGGGACACGGAGCTCCAGACTGTGTCATCACGCAGGTTTTATGTGATGCAGCTAGGGTTCAAACTCCAGTGTCCTGACAAAGGGGCCCCGCCTCCATCACTCTGGGAGGCTGCTTGCCTGGAATACCCTCTAAGGTGATTTCTAAACTTGTGTCTTGGCTGTGTTTGCTACAAAGACTCACTGCAGTGCCTCGGTTGGTCTGGAACTCTTGAACTCAAGTGATCCTCCACTCTCAGCCCCTCGAGTAGCTGAGACGACAGGCATTATTTGCTGCTTAAAAACAATTCTTTTTAACTTTTCCATATTCTGATTCTTTGCTCAACAAATACAATTTAAATATTAGTTTGGTTCCCAACTCGTTCTGATTCCGGAAAGGAGTCATTTTATTACAAATGCAGTGGCATTTAGGCTTCTATGCATTTAGAAAAAGTGAATCACAGAATACAGACTTTGCCCCTGCTTGCTCACGATCATTTGAAGAGCTACTCAAAAGTGCATTCCAGAAGGGGTGCCAATTTATGAACTCTTACTGCTCTCAAAGGGGATAAGTACGGTGATTGAGAGCAAGCTCTAAAAAGCTTGTACAACAGTTTTTTATGGTTTATTTTTTTCTCAGTGCTGGGGATTAAACAGTGGCACTTCCACAGAGCTGCAGCTTCAGCGACTCCCCCATCCGCTTTTTACTATGTCGCCCAAGCTGGTCTCAAGCTTGGGATCCTCCTGCCTCAGCCTCCTGTGTAGCTGGGATTTTGGGCATGCACCACATTGTTCAGTTTATGTAGCAATTTGATAGGACAAACCTGTATCCGTTGAACTTAATTTTTTCTTTACACTTTTCTAGTAATTCATTCTTACTGAGAAGCACAGCCGCAAAGGTTGGAAACCATGGAAAGCAGACGTGGTATAAATAGCATTACAACGGCCCCATCCTTAGTCTTTCATAAGTGAGGCCACCATACGACATTTTCCAGTATTGTGTATTCCTAGTCTGCCATGCTTTGGTTTCTTTGGTCAGGAAAGTATACCGCTCACCTCAGCTCCCTTCCACCAGCTTTGAGGAAGAGCTATGATTGTGGTCTCACCAGTACATGGACATGTTTTTGTTCAAATCCCGATGTGTACCTGTCAGATTTTATTGCAGTCCACAATGGCTTGTCTACCTCTGCCTTCCTTCCCTCTGTTTTAAAGGATTGTTTTCTATTCTTTCTCTGCCACTCTCTCAGTGTATAATTCCACCGTCACTTATAGGGCTTTTCTGGCCTTAGCTTTCAAATATTCAACGGTGACTCTAAAATGTGCTTCTGTCTGCTGGCTCTTGTGTCCCACTCTACAGAGGAGGGTGTAGTTTTTTTTTTTTTTTTTTTTTTTGACTCACTTTTTCCTACTTGGCCCAAGCTCTCTCTGAAGAACCTGTTTTTCCTCCCCCCCTACTTTGTTTGTTTGTTTGTTTGTTTGTTTTTGTTTTTGAGACAGGGTCTCACTATGTAGTTGACAATGACCTGGAACTTACTGTGTAGCCCAGGCTGGTCTCGAACTTGCAGCCATCCTCCTGCCTCAGCCTCCGAGTGCTGGGATTACAGGCATGCACTACCATGCCTGGCTTCCCCTACCTTTAATAAATGTGAAACTGCCACCATTAATGAATAAATAACCAAGTAAAATGTGCTTCCAGTAAAAACTTCTCTCCTGAGCTTCAGATATATATATTTCCATAGGATGAATTCCAGGTACCTTACATTAACATGGCCAAACCTGAGATGATAAACTCTGTCCTGATGTCAGTGCCTCAAACCTTCTGCCCCTGGGTGTTCAAGCCGGAAATCTGATAGTTATGCCAGAGTCCTGTTCTTGGCCTGAGAAGAGACAAGTATAGAAACAGCAAGTCTTCTCTTTTATCTGATTGGCCACCATATTCTACCAAGTCTAACTATAACATATCTCAGAAATTTCTGATTTTTACTTTCAGAGCCTTAATTCCTTCTTTACACTTTCCCTTCCTCCTTCAGTGGTATTTACTGAGATGTATTGCAATAGCTTGATTAAATGACTTGTAGTCTTAGTCATGTGTTTGGCACATGTCTATGATCCCAGAAGTCAGGAGGCTGAAACAGGAGAATCACTGAGACTTTGAGGCCAGCCTGTGCTAGTTAGTTCAAGACCAGCCTTAACTACACAGTGAGACCAAAAAAAAAAAAAAAAAAAAAAAAACCAATAAATAAATGACTTCCAGTCTTGTTTTCTAGTCCCTTCTACATTTCAGAAATTCAGTGCCATTTAAGAAATGCATACCTGATCTTGTTCTAATCGGCATCTTCCAGTGGCCTTCCATTAATTTTTAGATAAAGACTGGATGAACTGACCTTCTCTTCCTTCCTTTCTTTCTTAATTTGTAGTACCAGGGTTGAACTCAGGATGTTGGAAATACTAGGCAAGTAGGCTTATCACCGAGCTATATCCCAGCCTTTTTTTTCAGACAGGGTCTTGCTCTGTAATTCAGAGACTGACTTTGAACTTGTGGCTGTCCTCCTGCTTCAGCCTCCCAGGTGCTGGGATTACAGGCGTGCGCCACCACACCTGGTCATCCCCAGCAATTTTTATTTTTGTTTGTTTTGTTTTTGGTACTGGGGGTTGAACTCGGGACCTTATGCTCACGAGGCAAATGGTGGAACCACTGGCCTCCCAGCAATTTTTATTTTGAGCGAGGGTCTTGCTAAACTGCCCAGGTTGGCATGAACCTTGTGATCCTCCTGATTCGGCTGCTGGAGCAGACAGGATTACAGGTACGTGCCGCGTGCCATCTTAAGTCCAGACTCTGGCAAGATATTTAGATCTTTCAGCATCAGGCCTTTGCCTCTGAAGCCTTATGTTCTGCTCCACTGATACCAATCATGGCACCTAAAACCTGCCTCCCTCGGGCCCCACGAGCTCTCACAAGGCAGAGGCCGCTGGGCGTTGCGCTCCTTGTCCCCCTCACAGCTCCAGCACATAACAGTCCTGTAATAAGCAGCTCGCAAACTCTGCGCTGCTGCTGTGTCAGGGTTTTGGGTGCTGGGATGGCTGCTGGTGTTTGGTAGGAAACAAGCCTTGAGAGACAGGATCTGGTGTCAGACAATGAGATTAGAAGGTGAGAACAAGAAAGCAGTGACGATAAGAGGCAGGCTTATCTCCGCCAGTCGCCCACACAGCCCAGATGGCTGGCTAATTTGCACCTCACATATGGGCATTTCCCTAAATGCTGATCAGTATCCCCTTCTACATTACTGCATAGAAAATTCTGACTCTATTTCTCGAAATGCCTAACAACTGACTAATAGTATCGAGTCGGGTAAATTATTGATGCGGCACAGATTCACCCAAAGTGATAGCGACAGCTGATCTCTTGGCAGAGCCTCTGACAAGAGAACTGTAGCCTCCCCCCCCTCGCAAGCTGTGGAAACCATGCCCTGAGGAAATGCTCAGCAGGACAAACCTGAGCAGTTCGCTGTAATATCTTTAAATGGCTACATTTTGCTAAGGTGACCAGACATTTAGATTTGCAAACATAGGAACTTGGAAGACTAACTTGTTTTAGAAATTTCAGGAAAATATTTCCTTTTCAAAATTTAAATTTATTTTTGAGGCAGGGTTTCACCATCTTGTTCAGGCTGGTTTTGAACTCACTGTGCAGCCCAGCCTGGCCTTGAACTTGTGGCGATCCTGCTGCCTCATCCTCCCAAGTGCCGGGATTATAGGCACGCTCCCCACACCCCGTGACTAGTGTTTGTGCAGCCACAGCAAGCACTCCTTTGTCTTTACTGTGTTTTACACCAAGGAATTTCCCCATAGTATTAACGTTTAACTGAAAGCGGCACTGCCTGTGTTCCGTGGCCAGCGTGGAATGCCCATGACCACTGACACGCTGCCCAGCCAGGGCAGGGATAAGTTTCAGAACAGTCTTCAGGGTTTCCAACAGCATTTTCCAGTTAAATATTTTGAGAGGGGAAGCTCTGGCTGTGGCTACTGTACAAATAATGCTTAGTTAGGCGACAGATATCTCGTGGCAGTCTTATCCTAGTTCGGATTTATTCTCAAACCATGCACACAAGGTATGATACTATGAAAAGCATTTAAAATGTCCCCTTGAGGTTCTTAGCTTTAAAAAAAAATTTTAAACCTCTGGTTTCTACATGATAATCTTTTGTCTCTAAGGGTTTAAAAAATTTTAAAACACCCTAACTACATAGACCAGCTGCTCTGTCATTCATGGTCATCGTAAAGGGACATTTTTTCTTTTTAGACAGGGTCTTACTATGTAGTTCAGGCTTGACTTCAACTCATTACATAATCCAGGCTGGCCTTGAATTCTTGGCGATCCTCCTGCTTCAGCCTCCTAAGTATGGGGAGTACAGGCATGCACTGCCATGCTTGACTTTGTAAAGAAAATTGTGAGGGCTGGAGATTTGGCTCAGTGTTTCTGCTGCCTGCCTCACAAGTGCAAAGGCCAGTGTTTGATCCCCAGTACAAAAAAAAAAAAAAAAAAAAAAAAAAAAGAAGAAAGGAAAATTGTGAAATCTGTTATAGCTACATGTCCTTTTGGAGGAGCTGAGATTCAGAAGCTGTTAGAATGATGAAAGGCAGCAAATGCATTATGTGATAATTTTTCCAAACAAGTAGATGAAGAGATTTTAGGAGCTGGGGTGCAGTGCAGGGGCAGAGCGCTTGCCTCGCATGCCCGAGATGCCAGATTTGATCCTTGATGCTGAAAACAATCATCTTAGAGCCCTGTAAAGGTCTGGGAAGATCTGGAGGATCGTCCAGCTGTTATGGTTCAGGAAGCAGAGTTCTGGGTGGACAAGCAACTCATTCATCCTGGCTGCCCAGGAAGCGTCATTCATCTTGGAGCCAAGGGGAAGTCCTTGTAGCAGGAAAATATCTTGCATTCCCACGCAGCCGAAGCCCTCAGTGATTCCCTTCATATCACTTCTGTTACCTGAGCTAACTGACATGTTCACCGATGCGAACGTGGTGGAATGGGACGGGCCATCTCAGTCTGGATGAGGAGGAACCAAACGCCCCTGGCGAGGGAGCCAGGCAGGCAGGACTGAAAAGTGCTGCTGCTGCCTGGGACGCGCGGCTCTTTTCCCTAAGATTAGGAGCAAGAGTCTGGGAAGCAAATGCTCTGACCCCTCTGAGGCTGACGCTTCGGTCTCCTGGGGTGGTTCTGAGTCACAGGTGGGCTCTGGGGCCCCTAAGTGCTTCCAGCTGCTGTTGCCAAAGGCAGCTCATCACTGTAGGACAGTGAAAGCGCGCTGCTGGAAACGAGGCAGTACTCACTCTGGGAGACAGAAGCTTCCAGTTCTAGTGCAGGGAACATACAAAAAGAACTCTGAATGCAGTAGAGCTACGGGAGCACTAGGAATACCCCAGTAGCTCAGCTCCATGGTACCTGCTGAAGAGGCAAGAGGGAGAGGCGTACCTGGCCACCAGTACTTTCAAGGATTCTAGCTCCTGTAGTTCCTGATCTCCAATGAGGATGACGTGCAAACTGGATTCATAATGTTCTTTCTGATGTCTAGGCTTGTCTCCAAGGTCCTCGCTTCTACTGTGAAAATCTGTCTTGAGCCTTTCGAGATGGAGATGGGTCTGCATGGCCACCCTGCACCTGTGCTTCGCACACCTCCGCAGGCTCGTGGAGCCTGTGTTCTCTGCTGCACCAGCTAGATCTCCTCTGAAGGGAGTGTCGGTCAGTGCTGGCCTCCTGTTAATAAACAGCAGTTGTTCCAGGAGGGGAAAGATTAGGAGAAACAGACTGGTGAGTTTTCCAGGAATACACAGAGTAACTGCTGCTCTGCTTGGCTCTGTCCTAAAGCTGACTACATGGGAACAGCGTTAGCAGAAAGCCTACTGCGGGGGTCAGAGCTGCCCAGGCTGCACTCAAGTATCTTCTTACATGGCTCTGCCAGTTCCCATGAGCGTCCACTGTGCGCTGTGCTAGTCGAAGAGGAGGCCACCCAAAATGCCCTACGTGGATGCAGAGACGGAATCCTGTTTGTCAAAATGTGTAAAGGGGTTTCTTGATGATGTGGGACCCATGACAGGGGTCTAATTCTGCCGAGGATTTTAGAGCACATTAGCAGAGATGCAGACAGTCTCTGGGGAGGAGGCTAGAAGAAAGTACAAGAATTTCTCACCACTGGATCACAAACATCCAGTATTGATAACTGCATAAAAAGAACATGAATAGGATTTATGTGCATTAAGCCAGGCATGGTGGTGCACGCCCATAATCCCAGCACTTGGGAGGCTGAGGCAGGAGGATCACTGTGAGTGTGAGACCAGCCTGGGCTACATAGTGACTTCCAGGTCAGTTTCAACTGCATAGTGAGACCCTGTCTCAAAAATGAAACAAACAAACAAAAAAACAAACCAAAAAAGATTCATGTGCGTGGAGATTTTCCAAAGGGACCCAAAATTTGGTAAGAATAGAGAAAAGTAAATCCTTCTGTATAGAAAGAAAGAAAAAAAAAAAAGGACTGTAGGACTGAACTGTAACTGAATACAGTGCATCTTGGATGAGAACTGTAGTCTAGTCTTTGTCGTTTTGGCTGAAGCAGTTCACCATCTGTTCACGTGAATGTTTGTGCTTTTGGTCTTCTACATTTTAAAAAGCATGTACTGAATTGGGGCTGGGGGGTGGCTCAGCCGTGCCATACCTGCCGGGCAAGTGCAAGGTCCTGAGTTCCGTCCCCGGTGCTGGATGGGGCTGGGGGTACTGAATTGCAAAAGCAAACAAACCCCCGCTAGATACTGTCTGTGTCACATCAGTGTCTAGAGTGGTAACGGATAATGTCTAGCTGTGCTTACTAAAATGAGGCTGACTCAATAGCTTAGTGCTCTGCCCCTGTCCTTTCTTGTTTTCTTCTTTAAACAGCCACAGCAATCGCACGTTAAACAAGCTGACCGGGTTAGCTAACTGTACCTGTGACAGCTGCACTCTCAGCGGGTGACGGCTCACTTAGCTGTGCTCACAGCACAGCTGCCTCTTCCTTTACCCGACAATGCCCGGTAAATTATAGCTGTGATCGACTTTCCTACCCTAACCACACATGCTAAAAATGCTTACTCCCCACAGTCTGATCAGTGACCTCGCACTCAGTTCCTTACCAGGAAACTACACATCACTCAGCCTGTCATTCCTCAGCTCTGGCTGCACGGTCTAGCATCTGTGTCCCTGTCCAGGGAAGGCTGACGTGGTAAGCTACACTGACAAGTCCAAAATAGCTGTCCCGTGATTTCATTCCCAGCTGGCTTCCCTGAACCTGTCTGGGCCCACAGAGTTCTCTATTTTTAGGTCATCTGTGCGACTGTTTACTTGTGAGGAAGCACACTGACCTTTGGCTTTCGCTGCTGAGCAGACCGGGGAGACCAAAACTGGAGATTCACCCAAACCCCGGTCACCGGTGCCATCCTGTTTTTTATTACCCTGAAGTGTGTGTTTGGGGAGCAAGACTTTATCCTGTGTTAACAGTAGACCTTTGGTATCACTAACAGGTTGCAGTCAGCACGCGGTTTCATGCAGTATCCAGGGACTCATCTGAGCAGGCAAAATAAGTAGTATGGCTTTGAATAGTTGAGCAAAAGAACGGCTTGAGTTGAGTCAATGTATACAGATACACCTTCCCCCAGTTGTTTTGGCACTTTGAGGACCAGTTAAACAAAACTGTGGTAAAACTGTTTTGAAGATTCCCATGTAACTATTCCCAGAGATACTGGTTAGAAAGAGATGATGGTAGGGCGTTAAGGACAATGAACTTCATGACACAATCCTACCTTTGAAACAGAGCATATTTATATGCACAGGAAAAAAATGCCTGGAAAAAAAGACATCAGAATTCCTCCTGTGGCTCTTTCTGAACTAGCATAGATTATGAGTATTTTCTACTTTATAGTTTGTGTTCAAAATTACAGCAACTTGTATTTTTTATAAATGAGGAAAACTTTACTGAAATGTAAAAAAGTGTCCTGGTAATTAAAATCAAGCATATACATTAAGAGTCTTTAAAGCAAAAATTTGGCAGTTCATTAAAAATAAAGATTACCTTCTAGAAGGTCAAATTTTCAAAGTATGAAAAATACACATTGCGGGATAGGAAATCACTAAAAATTAATAACTTTTAAACACACTTATAATGAAGTAGATTAGAAAGAAATCTGAAAAAAAATTTTATCATAATACCTGAAAAAAAATGCAACCTAGGGATCGACATCAGCAAGGAGATGAAGGACCTCTGCAGTGAGGGCTGCAGGACACTGAAGAAAGCAAATGAAGGAGACCGCTCATGCTCATGGCAGAATTAATGTCGCTAACACCAACACATTACCAAAAGTGACCTACACATTCAGTGCTACCCCATGAAAAGTCCTACGACATTTTTCACAGATCTAGGAAAAACCTAAAATCCATATGGAAATAGAAAAATCCCAGGATAGCCAAAGCGATCGTAAGTAAAAAGACAAGGCTGAAGGCTCAAGACTTGATTTCAGATTATATTGTAAAGCCACGGTGACAAAGCAGCACGGTACTGGGACAGAAGTTGATCCATAAGCCAATAGGACAGAACAGGAAACACAGAAACAAACAACGAACCACACACCTACGGTTCTGTGATTCTGACAAAGGAGCCAAAGACACACTGGGGAAATGCCGCCCTTAACTTCAACAAACGGTGCTGGGAAAACTAGATGTCCTTCCGTAGAACATGGAAACTAGATCCTGCTCTCTACCCGGTACAAAAACCACTTCAAAATGGTTCAAGGACCTAAAGGTGAGACCTGAAATGGAAACTGCTAGGAGCGAGCACTGGGAAAACCCTCGATGCCACGGGCACAGGGAAACCTCCCTGCACGGAGCTCTTTACATCTCTACTACTTTATAAGTATTGAGGTTGTAGTTTAGATGTTTTTTTAATACTGAAAAATGAACAATTATCATGCTTTATTTTGTGCAGCAATCCAGGGGGTTCACAGCCATCAGGAGTTCTGGTGCTGTTTCAGGGGCGGTGGGAATGCAGAGCTCTGGGAGCTGCAGACCCTGGAAGGCGCCATCCAAGGTGACTGCGCTGGATCTTCGCAGAAACCGACTGGCCCCCAGCGCCCCTGCTGTTCCGGGTGGCTCTGGGCAGCCTGGTGTCTCCGCAGGCCCCGCTGCGGTCCGCGGCTCCTGTCCTCTCCATGGCCACCGCAGCCCAGGGCCTCCTGGCAGCTTGAACGTTTTCAGCTACCAGTGTATTCAGTGATATTCACTTGTTAAAAAGCTGTGCACACATTCAGTGTGAAAACACAGCAGCTAAGAACAAGAGAAACCGAGTTTAAACCCACTTCCAGAACCTTCACTCGCTGCAGTGCTTCTTTCTGTATATGAAAGATGAACAGTCCTATTCTACAGAGCTTGCTATCTTTCTTTGACCCAGGTACTCTGTGGGGCTGACACAGAAGATGCTCCCGCTTCTGAGCCCGGTCTGTTCCCTACGTGGTCTGTGCATGGCGCCCACGGGATGTACTGCCCGGGCTGAGCGTGAGCTGGGGCAGCCCGTGGCCGAGGAGAGGCACCAGTGTCCCCAGGGGGCCCAATAACCCTGCAGTTCCCACCCACTCGCCCGCCCGCCCGTTCGTTTGGATCGATTTTCTCGTCTGCTCCTACCCGGGATCCAGGCCTCTATCACCCTCACCTGTCTCCAGGAACCGTTGATCTTCAGGATGCTCATTCTCTTTTTGTCAGAAAATGAAACACTGCTCGGCTTCCACAGGCACCTGAGGAGTGGTGAGTAGCCAAATTACAGTCACTTACAGGGGCAAAAATCCCGTTTCCCTGATGGTGAAAATACTAACCTACGGGGAACTTGGCATATGTTCTTGCACTTTTTTTTTTTTTTTTTTTTTTTTTTTTTTTT
>NW_022900939.1:45668030-45670322 GCF_012274545.1 Fukomys damarensis
GTAGCAAAGTTATTAAATGCAGGGATAGAAACAGGTTTTGCAGAACTGGCGTGGCTGAATAAAAGGAGGGAAAGAAGTACCCTGTACAGCGTGAGGGTAGCTGGCATTCAGGAGGGCCCCAGTGGCCCCTGTCCTTGTACTGCATTTATGACTGTGAGGCCTCAGAAAGCTCCTGCCTACTTCACTTTGGAGGGTGAGGGTGGATGAGGGAGCGCCAGAAAAACGGAATCTTGTTCTCTAGGAGGCCCAGGGGTGGAGTGCAGAGCTCTGTCCTCCATCTTGGTTCCCACACCTTCATTTCCCAGCCCGCATTTTATGCAACGAGGGCCGGCCAGGCAGGTGGAACCTTAGAGAGGGGCAGCGCATAAAGCGATTTCTTAGAAGGTGACACTTGCGTCTCCACACAAGGAAAGGAAGAGAGGAGATGCTAGTGGGAGGGACATCAAGGCAAGTGTTGCTTGTTGGGAAAGAGGAGGAGAGGCCAGGAAGTCAGAAGGGGCATGTGGGGCACCGACCTATTCAGTGCTTGGGTCTAAAATTCGAGAGCTATGCATTATTTACTTGAACTGCTGTAGAAAGCTTTATCCAGTTCAATCATCACTGTAATCTAATCTTTGTCTTGTAATCTGACCCTTTTATGTCTTAAATGTCATGCAGAAGAGGAGGAGGTGGGAGTTAGTACTTTTCAAAAGTCCAGACATCAGGGCTCCTGTCTAAACCACATGGAGGTCCTGCAAAGGTCTGGGTGGTTGTACAGGGCGTGTTTCACCCCACACGTCCACTGTGGCGAGTGCCACTGAAGGGCACAATCATTTTCAAGCAAGTCAGCCAGAGCAGAACAGATCTGTCGTCCTTAGTTCCTGCTGTGTGGCTTCTGCGTGGCCTATGGCTTCTGGGGGCAGCGGTGGTGCCAGCAGCTCCCTGATCTCCAGCACTGGTCAGAGGTTGGGACCCGGGGATGGAGGGGAGGAGCCGCAGCCTGGCCAGCAACCGCCCAGCTCTCTCTCTTACGAACACTTAGAAGCTTTTCAAAACCCAGTGGGAATGGGGCCCCCGGGCCGGCCTGCTGCCCTGCACTCAGGAGATCTCGCTGCCTCGGCCCTGCCATCCCCAGCCACCGGGGCGTCTGTGTGGACAGAGCCCTGTCCATTCCAGGAGCCGCCTCCCTGAGACTGTGGACCAGGTTACTGAGGGCTTCAGAGCCTCTGGTTTCTTGATTAGGATGGAAAATGGTTCCTCAGAGTTGGCACCAAGCCTCCAACAATAATGCATGGGAAGGACAGAGGAGAACTATTGCTCTGTCCCGCCGTGGGGACCCAAGGCACGCGCATCCTCTACACTCACAAAAGCGTGGCATATCTGTGACATCGCGGACAACACCGCAGGATTCACGAGTAGCGGGTCACTGGTGCCACCCTCCGCTCACTCAGATGCCGTCTGGGCCCCTGTGCACGCGCACATGTTCTGTGGGCTGCGGGGGTGGGCTGCGACCTTCCCGGAAGGGACGATCGGACACGCGCACACACACTTGACAGCATATGTGCCCACCTGCCGCCCACAGCCTCTGAAATGGGCGATCCTGTCCTGCACCCTGCACCAGGCGAGGTCTGAGGGCAGGGCCCGCGCCTGAGGGGCGGCAGGCAACAGTCACAGCTCAGGAGGAAGCAGTGTGCTCGTAAGGGAGGCAAGACAGAAGTCAATGGGAGCTTGCGCCACCCTTAGTAGAAAGCCACTGTGCCGTCTTTGTCCTCACAGATGTCCTTACGGAGAGTAAACATCTTTTTGAAAAAAGATTTTTTTTTCTCCTCCCACTCTTAAGTAGGCCACCTCTGTACAGAACTAGATTAGCTCTGAATCTGAAAAAGAACACTTCAGAATTCTTTTCTGAGAATAGAACTTCACCTTTGTTACCAGTTCATCTGAATCCCAGAGCTTCTAGAAGTTTCTTAAGGCTGCAAGCTATCGTGTGGCTGGAGCGTTTGGTGCCAGCCTCATATGTAATGGTATCAAAAGAGAGGAGTTGAAATCATTTTAAATAGAGAGATTGAGGCATAAGTTGTGTCCTCAATTGTCCAAGTCACTGGAGCTCAAAATTTAACATTTATACCTGTCATGCCCTAGTCAGGAAACAAAATTCTACAGTGATTATTTGAAGGGAGAATTTCATGGGGGACTGGTGGTACAGGTCTCGGAGGGCAGGGAAAGTGAACACAGAGAAGAGCTGCCACCCCCGGGCCCGACAGGAGGGGAAGGCGGTGGGGGCCGGGGGGACCCGGCGGAGCCCGGTCCTCC
>NW_022900939.1:45670462-45678680 GCF_012274545.1 Fukomys damarensis
CTCCGGCCCAGCTGGCCTGCCCACTTGCATCTGAGGACGGACAGCGAGGGACCGCTGGGCAGCTGGGCTCTGGCGACACACAGGCTGCGACACAGTGGATGTGCGAGGTCCCCTCCCATCCCTCTGGGGCCTGCAGGGGCCTGGGTGCAGGGCCGGGATGCGGCCATCACACAGCCGGGCGATTCAGAGGGCTGGGTTGACTCAGAGAGGACTGGACCCGGCACCACACAGAGGACTCAGTCCTGGGCTCAGTTTGGAAGTGCTAGGAAGAGGTCTGGAAATACCTGCTTCTGAGAAGGAACCTTGATGAATCCCGGTGCAGATGGGTTGTGAGTGTGCTGGTTGGGACACGTGGTTCCGAGCTGCACTGAACCCGAGTCAGTCGGAGCAGTGCCGCTCACGTAGGTCTCAGAAGCAGACACAGTTACTTCTGATTCCTCAAGTTTTCCCACCTGAATATGCTTGTAAGAAAAGTGTTAATTAAAATCGAGCCTGCTATAATTTTCTAAGTACCTTTAGGTATCTATCTCATATTCCTCATCGATTAACTCAAGACACACAAATGGCCCAAGTTGACTGAGGAAACTCACCTACTGTGGCAGTTTGGGGAAAACACTGATCTGAAATATGAAATAACTTTTCTTATAAATACATATCACGAATATGCCCGGGTCTCTGTCTATAATCCACATTGAAAGTTTGTTGACAAAGTTTTTCTTGCACGTTTAGTCTATTTCTGCTTCTTTCTAGTAACTGGACCTTGGAGGCTTGGGAAAGACAGCAGAACATTGTCTTGCTAGGAGTAAGCGGATGGTTATAGACGCAGGCACGGATTGGTGCAGGTGAATGAGATGTCTTGGCCCTGCTTTGAGCAAGCTAGTTGCAGAGAGATGTTTGCTTGGTTTCCGCGCTAACTTCCGGGCTGCCGCCATTTAATTCACAAACACCACATCGTGCACGAAGCCTGAGAAAGGGTGTCAGCAATGAGACACCCTGGACCCTTACTTTGCAGTTCTCTGATGATTCTTGAAGTGATTCCATCTAATAAAGGGGGTCACTAACCCCCCTATGTCCACCCTGCCTTCCCGGGTCCCTGAGATAGGTCCCGGCCTCGCTCTGCACTGTGGCAAACGGTACTGGATCACGGTATCAGCCCACTGCCGGTGGGCAGGGAGGGAATACACGAGCACACTCTCGCTTCCTGGCTGCTGCAGTACTGTGTTCTCTTAACTAATGGCAGAGATTATAATTTGGGGGAATATTCAACCTATGGAGAGTTTTCCTCCCTCGGAGGGATGGCGCCTCCCACTTCTCTCGCTTGTCACGAAAAAGCTTGGCGAGGGTGAAAAGCACCCTGGGCCTGATGACAGAGTTGTGGTCAGGGCTCCTGGTGACAGGGACAACCGACTTGCTGTTTGTCTCGTGTCAAAACCTGCTGTTTTGAAATTTATCATAGGTACATAAGTAGTTTAAAAAATATAAAGTACTTATTTCCAAGCTACATTCTTTCAAAAACATAATTTCGGTGGCTGACGGTGATTTTATGAAACAGCGATGGTTGGTGGCCACCGGTCATCACCCTCTTTCCAGGTACTGCATTGCCCTGATGTCATGGAATTAGCTATTCTGGTGCATTTGTACAAACACAAATCACCACCTCTTGCTGACATGGGAGCTTTTGAAAGACTTAGACTGGGGAAGAAAATAGAATTTCACATGATTTTTAAATTGTGATGCTGACTTACTTTACATTAGAATATGAAAAGTCTGACATTATTTCTGGGCCATACTAAAATTTATTTGCTGCTTCTTTTTTCTTATTCAGTTTAAAAATTGATTGCTCATTGACATCAGTGTGTCCCCACTGATACATGAGCAAGTTAAGTGGTCTTGACCACCTATTTACAAGGCAGAATTTCAAAAAGCACAGCAACCCCTGGCAAGTCACAGAGATGGAGACGGCACACACTGACACAGGCCACCAATGTGCAAATTATGTGAGAATATTGTTCAAAGGCCTATTTTCACTTTTGCCATTTGACGATTTTCTTGCTTCTTAGCAATATTCGTCGACGAATGTCCTGAAGGCTGAGTTCAACATGTCTCAGCACTTCTAAGTCATAATCACATAAACATTTCGGGGGAAGTCACTGTCACTTGGAATATCAAGGAAGACTCAGGATAAAGAGAACAGATGTGGGAAAAAGCACGAAGCACCATCCAGGTGTAATGACAAGATTGCCAGAGCTCTTCCCTTGTGTTTGACAACTATAAAGTGACTTGCAGGTTTCTCCAAAGGTTTAAAGCATGTTGGATTTAGAGTCTGAGGGCCCTCGATGGAATACAGGTGCGTGGCACCTTGGAGGGTCCCATGAGTTTATGCCATCTGCTGGGTTTTAATGCATTTACTGCCAGTCCATCTGTTGTGGAGAAGTTCTGCACAAGTGTGTGTAATACGAGCAGAATGTACCTTCCTGATGTAGAACGGTCCATTTTCAGGCGTTAATCATCTATTTTCAATGCTTTCTACTTTTCTGATTTGTTTGCAAGTGAAATGTAGTAATTGGAAGTTGAGATTGATTTAGAACTATCGAACGTGAACTGCTTAATGGCTTACAGGGATTTTTTATTAAATTGCTCTGCGTTTCCCTCACTTGGAGTGAGAGCTCCCTACGCTCCCAGCCCCTGCCTCCCATCACAGTCTGAGCACCTAGGAAAGGAGGAGGAAAAGAGGAGGTGTTTTCGAGACTCCCCTGCCCAGACCTCATCTGACCACAGGTTATTAGTGTGAAGAGTCCTGAATGCTGTGTGACTTTTTACCATATTTGTGTGGTTGGTTCACTACAGAATTAGTGAGTTTGGTAATGCAGCACTTCCTTGGCCCTGAATATAAGGCAAGTGCACCTGCTTTCTTTCTAAATTCTAGATGATACCAGATTCTAAAACTTTTTAGCTCTCGATAGCTTCTTTTCTTTGAACTGAAAAATTTTGTTCCTGTGGTACTGGGGATTGAATCCGGGGCCTTTGCGCTGAACTACACCCCCAGGAGACTTTTCTGAGGCAAGTTCTTGTCACGTGGACAAATTACTCAGGCTGGGCCTGCACTTGTCATCCTCCTGCTTCAGCCTCCCAGAGTGCTGGGGTTACAGGTGAGGCCACCACACTCAGTTTGTACTTTAATATTGACTCTTTTTCTGCTTTTTTGGGAACTTTATGGATATATTAATGCATTATCATTGGAAATATTAAGTCAAAATTCTGGTTGTTAGCACATTGTAGAACCCAGACTGCTGGCTACAAAGGCTTCACTTAGAGCAGTCAGGTGCTGGTTGGGTGGTACAGGAGATGTTTGCGAGCTCACAAGACGGCTGCGTACCCCTACCTCAAAACCAAACCAAGCCAGAACAAGACAGAGAAGAGGGCCCCAAGGGTGGACGGGTCTGTGTCCTTTGTTGATGTTGGGGCCCATGCTCACGCCTTCTCTGCCTTGGAGACTCCCTAGAGGGGAAGTTTAGCCATTGTGAACTTGATTCTCACCTTTTTTCCCCAGGACTACAAGAAACTCAGGCTGCAAATTTAGGCATCTGTTTTCAGAAAGGTACAGACAATCCACAGAATTGATATTGAGCTATTGCCATAGAGGAAGTAAATTAGCAGTCTAAGGTGCACTCTGGAAGCAAGAGAGTTATGGGAAAGAGGATGAAAGCATTTCACACAGACAACACGGGTTTTATAGCTGCCCCTGGACGCCTTTAACAGCTACGGACTGCAGCAGCGGCATCGGAGGGAGGGAGGCTGCCCCAGCGGGATCTGCGATACACAGTGGCAATGTCTGATGAAGAAATTATATATATTATTTACAGGATGCACACATACACGCAGCAGCAGTCCTTGTTTTAAAGTTTATTTCCCTTCCGAAGTTATTTTGTCATAGTGCTATTCGTCACATGGAGTTATCCTCATGAGATCCTTCGCCATTCCGAGGGTTTTGCTTTATAGGATATAGCATGTCCATACCTTTATTTTCCATTTAAAATTTCTCATCAAAATTTAGAGTCCTTCAGACCAAGAACATTAAGCAACACTCAGTGTAAGAAAATATCTGGTTACCATGGGGATTAGGAGCTATTCCAGGTCTGTTTGACTTCTTTTCTTGACTGCAGGTAATTTATTCCAGTAACATCAGAAGTCACGCTCTGGGAGAGCCCCTTCCTCGGTGAGTGTCTGGAACCTCTCAGTGTTGCTGGTCTGAAAGGTGAGCCTTTCCAGATCCGTGCTTCTGAACATGCAGCCCACACTGCCTCGTGTAACAATAATGCCATCATTTGCTGCACACTGACTATAATGCTGGCACACGGTTTCATGTGAGTCTCAAAACCTTTGGTGGCAGTACTGTCAATTAGGATTACGTTTGACAAAAAGAGAATTAAGTACTCCAGAACAATAGCTTCTGTCAGGTAGTTTATTTCTCTTTCCTGTTCAAGGAGTCCAGAAGAGTTTGACGTGACAGGGTAGCAGAGGCTCAGCACCTTTCTAACGCCCCTGGCATATGCAGCTCTCATTCCCAAGGTTGTCTCATTGGCAAAGGAAGGGGTTAGGGCTCCTGCTATCACATCTGTATTCTAAAAAGATGAAGTACACATCCCACAGTAGCACTTACCATTCTCACATATAGCCCAGACTTACACACACGGCCACATCTACTCAGAAATCTTCTCCCCTCTCGTCATCTGCGTGCACAGCTAAAATCTAAGATTCTTTTGCTCTTGGTAAAGGGGAAAATGGGTTCTGAGAGGCAGCTAGCAGTCTGCCAAGTTTAAGAGCTGCTATTTCCGCCTTACAAATGGAGAAATTGCTCCAGAAGAAGTACACAGTATTAGCTTTCTTGTGCTGGGACAGATCACTCAACAGCTGCGACTGGAAGGGGTTTCGTTTGCATGCGTTTTCATGGCCTGGCTCCAGGTAGAGCTGTCCCGGCACAAAGGCGTGGAGGGCAGAGCTGCTCTGTTCGTGGCAGGGGGAGCAGCGTGGGGCCAGAGTGCCAGAGCAGAAGATGCCAGTAGCCACACTGAGACCCCAGACACTCCCGGGAGTGCGATCCCCCAGCCACCTGGGGGGACCCCGAAGAGGATGGAGCTGAAACCCCGACTGCCACGGAGGTTACACTGACCCCTAAGGGGCCGAGCTGCATCCAGACCTGTGTAGGTACGACCTCGGAGCTCTTAAGCTTTACACGGAAGTACTTCCACCATACAAAAGGGCTTTGACTTTATTCCGTCTCCACCACTAAATTGGTAGAAAGAAAAAACCTTTCTGGCTAAGTTGCCAGGTCAGTCTGTTCAAACAATGATGCCCTTTGTTTTGCAAGGCTCTTTTGGCAGAGGACGTGGTCCTGGTACCAACTTGTGCAACGGAGCCTTTAGTTCTGCTGACCTTCTGATGGGAGGATTCACAGAATTCAGCGACAAGCTTGGAGATTGGCTGGCAGGCAGATTAAAGCCTTATTTTCCATCTTCTGCCCGTTCAGGGTTGCAACTGGTTTAAACTTCACTGAAATATGCTTTGCTGTCCTACTCATAGTTTAGATCTTCAATAACATAATAAAGGAGCAAGGTTTTCAATGAGACAAATACGAATAAATAGGAAGGAATGAGTACTATAGGAAAAATCATAATAATACTATGATTTGTCCTTCTAAAGATATATTTTTAAACTAAGGATGACACATCTTAGACTAAATCAGACTATACGACTTCTAAGTTATTTTAAAGTTATTATAGTTGGATAACCTATGGTTCTCTAATGTAGAGAGGGACGAATCGGATTACGTAGCTCATTATGAACAAGGGCAATTAATTCTTCCTCTCCTTCCCTTACTCCTCTTTCCCTCTTTCCAGTCCACACCTTTTCATTCTTTTCCTTAGCTCCAGCTTTGTCCGTGTTCTGGTCTTTGCAGAGCTTCTGTGCGTTTTTAATCGCTCACCGGCTGGCTCAGCTCTTTGCTTTCTAGTAGAAAGGGGAAACCCGAATGTGAATGAATAACTGAACAAAAAAGCGAGTACCGTGCTTCATGACACATCCCAGCTCTTCGCTGCTTTGTCCCTTAAAACTTTCAACCCTCTCTAAGTCAACCCATACTTCTTACAAATGTGATTAAAATAAACGATACACCAGTTATTTGACAGGTTCTTTATTTAACTAACCAGGCAATCCTGGGGACAGTGCCTCGCTATTGGTTTAACCGTTTGATGGTTTTTTAGAAGTCAACAGACAATTTCACCCCTAAAATGTCAAGGAACCCGGGGTTTAGCTCAGTGGTTCTGCTGCCTGCCTGGCAGGCACAAGGTCCTGAGTTCCGTCCCTGGCCAAAAAAAAAAAAAAAAAAAAAAATGTTGTGAAGAATCCCTTTCTTTCTTCTCTGTGTCACTGACTTGCTGGCTTTTGCCTTCGCACTGTTACCGCATGGTCCCACAGCTTCAGATCTGTCACCTGATTTCAAACCAGGAAGGAATGGAAAAGGGAGCGCTTTTCTTATTCGTACCCTTTTAAAAAAGTCCGAAAGCCACTTCGCAGATTTCCATGAGTCCCCTGCCGGCGCTGTGTCACAGCAGATCCAGCAGCAGAAGAGTCTGAGAAGGAACTTACACCTAAGTGGGGGTTAAGGGACGGCACTCACAGCGCCCCGAATAAATGGAGACCTGTGAGGAGACGCACGATGACAGGAAGTCATTCCCGATGGTGCCCACGGTTTCCCCTCTGACTGCTCCATGACATGGTAACAAATCAGGAGGATCTTCGTATTCTAATCTTCAGAATTGTGTCTGAGAAATGCGAAGGGTGAGTGCGCTGTGGTGATTGCCTTCGCATATTCACTAGAAAGGCTGTCGGCCTGAATTTGGGAGGAGATTCTAGGGCTTTGTGGGCTGATCCTGGGATCAAGGACGCTGCAGGGAGGGTGGGCCTGCAGACGCCCTGTTAAACACTCGCCCACCGTGACTCGCGGTGCAAGCGCTGCGAGGACAGTGCGGGCTGATGTCCTTGTAGAACCAGCTGCGTTTCATGGCCACCATTAGCTTATTTGTCCAGCCGCTCCTCTGAATAACTCGGTTCCCGAGGAAGACAAGGTATTGATTTCACGTCACCCGGTGCTGAAGACGGTGACTGGTGCGAAAGTCAGGGTTCGGGGAAGGTCGAGGGCTGGCATTATCTTCCCGGCAGCGAACCGTGGGGAGGAATGCGCAGACGTTTTCTAAGAAGGAGTTGAAACTTGAAGTCTTAAACAAAAGAATTCCAAATTGAAAGGTAGTTGAACAATGGAAGGTTTAGCGAGCAGCCAGGGCTTCTTACAGGGGCATTTTGACTCTTTTTCTTCCTTTACCTTTTCTGCTTCCCCGTGGGAGAGCGCCTTTGAAATCACGCGGTGTCTGTGCAGACTGCTTGTGTTTACACTGCACAGAACTGGGGCTAAAGGGCAAATGAGGTGGTGCTGGGAAACAGCCGCTCAGAAGTGTCTTAGCGTAGGGCCCACGCACTGCGCCACTCTGCCACGGCGTCCTGGGCCGCCTGCACCGCGCGGGGCCTGCAGCAGCCCAGGGCGTCCTCTCCGCTTCTTTACTCTTCCAAAGGTTCACAACGTCCTTCCATTTCCCCACCTTACCTGTCACCAGATGCCTCCTTGGACTGTTGTGGTCTTAGGCGTTTATCCGTGGTCCCCACACGGGTGCTTTAGAAGGTCCGGGGACTGCCCTGCAGGAGCACCCGCGCCAGCAGCGCCGAGGCGGGCAGCCCCCGGGCCCCTGCCCACCCCAGACCTCGGCCGAGTTGGTTCCTCAGCTCATCTGGAGCACAGCGTGCCAGGGTCTCTGACCACTGCTGTCCGCGCCAGGAGTTTACGATTCGAATGTAACACGTTTATGAGAACCGAAGAGGATGAAAGGATCACATTCACCCTACAATTAGGTTTATAGCTACATCTTTCACAATGAAATTTTCTTTTTATAAAATATTACAGCATACATCTAAGAAGATATGACAGGGCAGGAGCTGGGGTCATGCTGCACACGAAGTTTTGAACCTTCTATTCCACTGAACTGTACATTGCGAGCACTTTGCTGTGCAATTAAAAACCCTTTTTCCTTTCCCACAAAATTTCATATTGTTAAATATCCGTAAGTACAAAACCTGCAGAGATACGTCAGTGTAGGGTGAACTCTCACGT